>NW_026111658.1:344220-399220 GCF_024679095.1 Eriocheir sinensis
GTAAACCGCCGGCTTACCGGCGGTAAGCCGCCTGTCCGGGGATTATTGACTATTTTGTCGGCGGTCAGGCCCCGATCGGCTTATCGGGAGTCATCGGGGACGGTCGCGACCGGGACCGGGAATGTGTGAGAGCCCCATAAGGCAGTTAGAAACGGGCAGGTAATGAGACAGTAGCCCACCGCTGGAAAGGCACACTCCCCGCTCCGCTAACACTGTAATGGACACATAAGACTGCCCAGTGTATGTGTATATTGTGTTTTTTTGTATAAACATTTATGCCCTTAGCATAGGCAGCACACGGCAGTGCACCTTTGGGCGTGTAAATATAGCTGTATGTTTAAATGAAAAAAAGGTGAATTAGATAGGTAGGGAAGAGAAAAGGGCAGACCATGAGACAGGAAAGGAGAAAGGTAAGGGAGCTCGAAAAGGGCAGGTAAATGAGGCAGGTGAATGACAAGTAGGTAGATGAGACACGTAGAGCAGGAAAGAAAAGGCCGGTAAATGAGTCAGGTGAATGACAGGTAGGTAAATGAGACACGTTGGCCAGGTAAGAAAAGGCAGGTGAATCACAACAAGCAGGTAACGCCTCGGCCCGCGGCGCCGCGGCTCCCACGCCTCAACACTAACTGGCCGCCTAACGTCCCCGCGACAGGCGCCGCCCAGTGACTCCATTTTTTTTTTTTTTTTACGTCTCCGCCTATTGCGCCGGTAGGCTTGCTTGACGGGCCTAGATGGTATTCGGCCCCAGCCCGTCATGGCGCAGGCAATTGTTTATAGTGGCGCCATCTCCTCTTGGCTCATGCTGGCCCCCGGAACTCGTTCTTGATTCTTGGATGGTTTCCTCTAGAGTCCGGGATGATGGGTGGTCTTCAGAACAGCATGTGGGTAGTTTTAAGCCACTCGGCGGTGACTGAAAAATCCGAGGTGGTAGCGTGGGGATTCGAACTCGTGTCGTCCATCACGCGGTGAATGTGGGCCCAGCACGCTACCACTTCAGCCACCGCCTACCCTTGCCGAGCTGTCCCGCCAGTCTGGACGAGGCTGGGCTGCGATGAGTTTTAAAATTCTTTCGTGACAGCAAGAAAACAAAAAGTTGAAGAATTGAGCGCTCAGCTCTGCATAACTATATGCTCTCCTTTGCGTCTTTTTCGTACCTTTTGTATTTTATTAATTTATTTGTTTTTATTAATCTTTTTTTATGCAGTTTCAGTATATTTGTATTTTCTTCGGTGACAGTAAAAAAAATGAAGGACTAAGCGCTCAAATCTGCAAACATCTTTTCTCTCTACTCTTCTCGTATCTAATTTTTCTTTTTCGTCTATATTTTTTGTTTGTTTTTGTTTTCTCTATCTCTGCATTTTCGTCTTGAGCGGGTCGTCATGAATATAACTGATTTTAGGACAAACAAAGTAACTAGAGTGGTGACTCCACAGATTTGTATATCAATTTTTTTTTTGTTAATTTCTTCACCCTTGATCTGTCTCCTTTACTGTAAAACAAAGTACCGAGTCGAGTTCTGTTGGCGCATCTATGGTCATATCACCAGCTCCAGCCAATATCAATTACTCCACCAGTTTTTAGGTACATTCTGCCATTGCCTTCCCACCTTACTTATCATTCATCACATATTCTTTCAGCCTTTACATATCATGTATCACATTTCAAACTCTCCCTAGCCGGCCACTTGATGTCGTGTCGCGTCTGTCAAGGCGCCGTAAAGCCACAAGAATATTCCAGCGGCCGTGCAAGTAACACCTCAGGTAGAGGCGACACCTGGAGGCACGTGTACTGGTGGAAGTATAGAAAATAGAGCGAAAACAAATTCATAAAAAAGTTTCAGACTGATGCTGGCACACAGGAAAAAGCAAAGGAGAAAATAAATAAAATAAAGATGAAAATAATCACAGACAACAATTGGCTGAAAGATGCCGGCATGATGATGTAAAGAAAATGACTGACACTGAAAAAAAAAAAAAAAAAAAAGAGAAAAAATATCAAAGAGGCGAACACAAAGTAAGGAGTAAATGTGAGCATAGAAAATAAAACAGGGAAAGACTCGAAACGTCCCAGAAGTTAAAAGAAAAAAAAATATATAAAAACACTAGAAGCTAAAATCCTATATCAGAGGATTAAGAATATCAAAATCTTTTAAACAAACATAAAAAAATACCATACACGAGCTTAACCATAAAAAAGGGAAAGAAATGTAAGCAAAAGATAAATCACACGAAAAGTCTCTATTCTCATAAAAGAAAAGAAATAAACAAGAGTGAGCCGTTATGCCTCAAAAAATACAACAAAGGAAAAGGAAGATAAAAACAACTGTCTGAAAGCTAAAGCACACGCGAGGAAATACAATAGAATAAAAAAATGAGCTGAGTGAAAGCCTTACACACACACACACACACACACACACACACACACACACACACACACACACACACACACAATATAAAAGAGACACATTGATTGGCTATTGGTTCTACATTCTAAAATCTGACGTTCATTAATATAACTAGCACACATTCCTGTCTTCTCTTACTTCACTAGTCTGTATTAATTATTCGTCTTTATCATGTTTGCTTGACAATTTTCTTTCTTTTCTTGAATTTATTCACACACACACACACACACACACACACACACACACACACACACACACACACACACACACACACACACACACACACACACATACATCTGCCTACCCAAAGATCGGTACTATGAGCTCTGTGCTCTTCCATAGGGGAACGGCTGGCTGTCTCGAGGAGACCCGCAGCAGACCAAGAGGTGAATAACACACACACACACACACACACACACACACACACACACACACACACACACACACACACACACACACACACACTGCCCAAACAAACACACGCACATCACACACGTTTAATCATCTATCCATACATATACTTACATACATACATATCCCTTTCCCCCCCAACACACGCCGACACTCACACCCCTACACCCTCCCAGTCCCATCCCCGCCACACAACCCCACTGCAAGACGCAACAGCCAAGTACTGCGTCAACAATACAAATCCCGCCCCATGCAGGATGACGGACACAGACGAGGAAGGCAGCGGGAAAACAGGCGCCTGAGTGAGGTGGTGGGGGGAGGCGGCGGCGGGTCGAGGAAGGAGCTGGTAATCAATGAGGAGTTACGAGTGAGGCGAGGCAGGTGAGGAGGGAATGTGTGGAGTGGTGAGCAAAGGAATGGAGATGTAAATATAAGTGTGGAATGATGAAGAAAGGTACAGGGAGGGAAGCAAGTGTGAGGAGAGGTACGCGGGGGTTTGCAGAGGTGAGGAAAGGTGTGCAATAGTAAGGACAGGTACGAGATTGGCAGAGGTGAGGAAATGTTGAAGAACGGTAAAGGGAGGTAAACAAAGGGTAAGGAAAGGTGAGCAAAGGTACGAGTTGATCAGCAAGGGTTAGGAAAGGTGAGAAAAGGTGAGGAAAACTTGGAAAATTAGAAAAAAGGATAATACAAAATAGAGGAGCGGAGGAAAAGAAACTGAACAGCTTAGTTGGAAAAAAAATTCAGAGAAGAAAATTTAGGGAAAGAAAAACTAAAACTAAAAAAATAATCAAGGAAAGACAATACGAAAAAAACGAGAAAAAAAACAACACACACCAGAAAACAAGTATGAAATTAAAGTTCCATCAGTGTGGGACATAGGGAAGAGATAAGTGGAGAGAAAATAACAAAACGAAAACAGAACAGAAGCAAATGAAAAGGTAACGATTTGATATCCGCATTTTTGCCTCCGCTTTTTCCCGTGTTACCTGTCGACCCCGAGCCCGACCCTCCCATGATGCTTCCCTCACCTGCACTAGGGAGGATCAACGTGAACATAATTAGAATGTCTTTCCGTTGTGTTAGTGATAGGGCTCATTATGCTGGCAACAATGATGATGAAAAAACTACTAATACAAATACTATTACTACTAACAATAATAATAATAATAATAATAATAATAATAATAATAATAATAATAACTAATAAAATAATAATGAGAACTTAAAAACTCATCTAAACTTAGCGGATCAAATATTTACGTTGCCAAGAAACTCAAGCACTCGTCGACGAAGAATAAAAGAAAACACAAAAAACGAAAAAAGATACAGATCAGTAGCAACAACAACAACTTAATATCATTCTTCAAAAAAAACTTTCCCCGCACAACAACACTGACGCAGAAAAAGCAACAAAAGGACACGCAGAACAAGGTGTAGCGGACCGAGGCACACTCAGGCAACCTCGAGCCTTTGTCGAGTGACGTGAGCGACGGCGTGTTGCTGTACTTGATTTTCTGACTTTCAGGGAAGAAGACAAGAGGTTTGGGGAGACGTATACACGCTCCTCCTACTGCTCTCTTTCTCTTCCCTTCTTCTTCCTTTTCATCCTCCTTCTTCCCCTCCTCCTCCTCTTCCTCCTCCTCCATCTCCACCTCCTCCATCTCCACCTCCTCCTCCGTCTCCTCCCACTACTACTACTATTATGTATTGCCACTTTATTTTACTTTACGTGTCAAGACATATGAAAGGTGAAGATGATAGGGTTGTGAAGACGATTGGACACTTTTACAACACCAACAAAGAAAACTAACACAACAATAACAACAACTACTACCAATACTACTTCTTCCAGTCATAAAGATGTATGTGTAATGTTATGGTGTCCTGTGCCATTGAGTGTACCGACAGACAGACAGACAGACAGACAGGCAGACAGACAGTCAGACAGATAGATAAAGAGGGATAAATGAGCAGAGAAATAAAGGATGGAAGTGAAAAGGGAAGGAAGTCTTAAGAGAGAAAACGTAGGAATGAAAAAAAAGGAAATGTTATATTGAAAGGGTGAAGAGGGGAGTGAGGGATAGGTAGATAGACAGGTAAAGATAGATAGGTACATACATACACAGATAGAGAGAGAGAAAAAAAAAGGAAAATGCCAAGACGAGCATAGCATGCCTGGGGTATACTTCATTGTAAGAGGAGGAACGGAAGGAAAAATGCTGCAGATATGACCAGAGAGAGAGAGAGAGAGAGAGAGAGAGAGAGAGAGAGAGAGAGAGAGAGAGAGAGAGAGAGAGATCTGACCGCAGAGACAAAGCCGTCCTTCCAATGGTAACCTTCCTCGTCCCCTTCTGTTCCATCTTCCTACCTCCACAGCCAGCGAGTATGCGCGGAGGCGAGAACACCAGCAGCTCCACCGTAAGGGTGCACTCAACCCGCAAAACTCCCGACTCGAATCACATTAAAGCTTGCTATGTAAACGCTCGTAGCCTACGTAACAAATTTGAAGACTTAGAAGTCCTCACAGCTACAAATCATTATCACATCATCGGAGTCACAGAATCTTGGATAGACACTTCTAATAGAGATTTCATTGCGGAATAAAGATTACCGGGTTATACCATTTTTAGTCATGAAAGAGAGAACAGACAGGGTGGAGGCGTTATCTTTTATATCCGTGAAAACAGATATTATAACCAATGTAGACACGGTCTTCATTGAAATTAAAAATAAATCTCGTAAAATAGTAATTGGATTTATCTACAGACCGCCAAGGCAGACTCTTGATATCGACCACGCATTAAGTGAATTATTATTAGAAACAAGTAGCAGTTGCGAGGCAGTAATTGTTGGGGACTTTAACTTGCCAGTGAAAAGATGGGGTGAACCGTTGAACTGTCATACAGGGCTCGACCTGTACACAAATTTACTAGAAAGTGATTTGCATCAACACGTTCAAGAACCGACTCGGGAAAATAATATACTTGACTTTATCTTTTCAACGACAGCTGATCTAGTTAACAAAGTAAATGTTGGTCCAATTTTTAGTTCTAGCGATCACCGAACAATCACATTCAGCATCAATATGAAAGAAAGTAAAGTAACTCCTAGTAAAGAAAAGGTGCCTGATTATCAGAGAGCGAATGTCGTTGGACTCCGATCAATTCTAAATAATTCTGACTGGACTGAAATCACGGCGGAAACAGATATTGATAAATCTTGGGGGTCCTACACCACAATATTGAACAATGCCATAAGCATATGCGTACCCTATCGTAACAGACGTTCAGCTTCTAAGAAGAAACCCAAATGGTGGAATAACGAAATTCAAAATAGCCTATCTCTTAAAAAATGCGTATACAGTAGATACATATCAACTCAGAGCGAGGCTGACAAACTAGAGTTGGACAGAATTCGCCGCGAAACCAAGAAATTAATAAAACGAAGCAAGAAAAATCTTGAAGAATATATAGCGGAAACAAGTAAATCTAATCCTAAAGAATTTTTCAGCTATGTAAATAATAAAAAGTCACTCACTTGTGGTATCGGACCGCTTGCTAATGAAAATGGTAGCCACACGAACGATGAAAATGAAATGGCTACAATCCTAAATAACTTTTTCGCATCCGTATTTACCGACGAAGATTGTTTATCACCTCAACCGCCGGAGGTTAGAAGGGCCGACAAGATGTTAAGTGGCGTGCTCATCGTAGAAAGTGACATTTTACGCACAATTGAAAAGATAAAAGTAAGCAAAGCTCCTGGTCCAGACAAAATTACCCCTAGGGTCTTAAAAGAAATCAAACATCAAATTTGTAAACCGCTCTCCATCATATTCAATAAATCTTTAACAGCTGGAAAAGTTCCTTCGGATTGGAAACTTGCAAATGTCACACCAATTTTCAAAATGGGGGACAAGTCTCATCCAGGAAACTATCGACCAATTAGCCTGACATCTATTGTTTGTAAGTTAATGGAGACTATCATTCGCGACAATATGGTGAAATTCTTCGAAGAAAATAATATAATAAATAATTCGCAACATGGCTTCCGTAGTAAACGTTCGTGTTTGACTAACTTACTTGATTTTTTTCACTACATTTTTGAGGTGTTCGATGAAAGCAGATCAGTAGATATCATATATCTGGATTTTCAAAAGGCATTTGATAAGGTCCCCCACCAACGATTGCTCAGCAAACTACTGGCGCACGGTATCTCGGGTAACATTCACAATTGGCTTGCGGACTGGCTCTCTGAGCGGAAACAGAGAGTAGTTCTAAACGGTGTTACATCTAACTGGTTCGATGTCAAAAGCGGCGTACCTCAAGGATCAGTGCTTGGCCCCATGCTCTTCTTAATTTATGTTAATGATATCGTTGATGGGCTCACTTGCAGAGTATCAAAATTTGCTGATGACACAGAAATTGCTAGTAAAGTAACTGCGACACTCGACGAAGAAGCTTTACAATCAGATCAAGATCGACTTGCACGTTGGGCCAATCAATGGCAAATGAAATTTAACGTTGACAAATGTAAAGTGTTGCACATCGGAAAAAATAACAATCGCGTTCGGTACGTAATGAATGGCAAACAACTTTCTGCAGTAAGTAAAGAAAAGGATCTTGGAATCACTATATCAAGCGATTTAAAGCCCGGTCAGCATTGTTCAGAGGTAGTTAAAACTGCAAACAAATTGGTTGGCTTCATCGGACGAGTCTTTAATAATAAATCGGAAAAAGTAATATTAAAACTGTATAATTCGTTGGTTCGACCCCGTCTAGAGTACTGTGTACAGTTTTGGTCTCCCTACTACAGAAAAGACATAGAAAAGTTGGAACGAGTTCAACGAAAAGTAACAAAGATGATTCCTAGGTTGAGAAGTTTGTCATATGAACAAAGGCTTAAAGAAGTAAATTTATTCAGCCTATCAAAACGAAGAATGCGAGGCGATCTAATAAAAGTGTTTAAAATGTTCCAAGGATTCAGTGATATTAATGCGGAAGATTACTTTACAATTGATCGATCAAATAGAACAAGAAGAAATCACAATTTGAAGATAAGTGGTAAAAGATTCTCGTCGCACGAAGCTAAACACTTCTTCAATCGAGTTGTTAATGTTTGGAACTCTCTACCTTGTGATGTCGTTGATAGTACAACAGTTAAGGCCTTCAAGAATAGATTAGACAAGTGTTTTGAATCCAACCAGCAACTAAGATATTACTCATTGTCGTAATAACGTTAAGTTCTTTCGAATACTGGTGTCCTTGTCCGCTTTTATCGCCCGGTTAGTGGTAATAGTATTGGTAGTTCTTTCCTCTTTCCTACATAAATTCCATGCAGTTTTTCCATGCTGCATGGTTCTTTTTCCTTTCCTGCCAGCTTTGGCTGAAGGGATGGGGGGGTGGGGTGGGGAGGAGCCTTCGCCTTTGCTGTCCTTCATCTTCCACCTTTGATTAGATAGTTAGTGTAACTTGTCACAAACAACCTCGTAAGGACCAGCAGGTCTGCTGTTGTTTGTTCTTCATTTGTGTTCCTTTGTGACACACGGAACCGCGTGTACGCAATTCGGTGGTGCTCGCTAATGTGAGTCTTGGCCTCGTATACAGAAGGGACAGATAAACTTGGATTTATTTCTTTATATGTTACACGCTTTGAGGAGGCTGAGTTAATAATATTAGCTTTTAGCTCTCTAAACCCTTCATCAGTGTCGTCAGTTACCCTGTTCAGCAAGTCATCGATGTATATCCAAGTCTGACAATTATTCTCCATGACAGTATTTACTGATAAAACTAATGGGTCATCCTCCATTCTTTGCCTTACACGCCACATCTTAGAGAAGAAGCATCTCTGCCTACTTCTAACTAAGGAGTGTAAAGGAGGATAGCCAGACTCAACACAGCATACATCATTGCACGTAGTTAACTTTACGTCAAGTAATTTTTTTAGTGACCAATTGTACAGCTTTTTTTTATCGGCCTAAGGTCTGCATTCAGCCAGGACTCGCACCCGTATAAAATAGTTGGCACCAAGCAAGCCTCAAATACATGTTTTTTAACACGAAAAGGAATGTCATTATTCTTATTTAAAAAGGACACAAATTTGATGACGTGAGGCATCTTGGCATCTGCATGAGCTCTGACTGACGACGATACTGAACCATCGGCAGTGAACGGGGAGCCCAGGTACACATACTGAGCACACCGCTCCACCACCAAGCCGTCGATGTGCATTGGCTCGTTGTCCTCGGGGGTGCCGTGTATTACAAAAAAATTGGTCTTTGACTCGTTTACTTTCATCCCATACTCGCTGCTCTTGTCAAGGACTTGGCCTTTCTCTCCTCGCATCGCCTAGCGCCGCTCCATGCCCGCCGAAGTGCCTCTCCCGCGGCCCAACGAGCCCGTCCATCGCCGCCACGGCCTCCCTCACGCCCGGCCCCGAAGGCAACGAGGTGCGCCAGGTTTGCCTCACGGTGGTTTAAGAAGTCAAGGTCACACACAGCCAAGCGACCTCAGCCTCCTTAAGCTTGTCGGGGATAAACGACACACCAAGTTCGCTTCCTTCACTGAATGGTTTGATAATGAGGAGAGTTGTGTCTCATCATCCTTACGTTGTTTTAAGAACTCAAGGTTGCACAGCCAAGAGTCCCTTTAGACTTGTCGGGGGATTAAATGGCATATCAAATTCTTTTCCTTCACTTTCACTGGTTTAAATTAATTGAAGAAGTAACAGTCTCGTAAGCAAACTAAAAGCATCACGTTTTATTTTCCCCTTACGCCTGGTTTAATTAATAAGTAAGTTAATGCACACTTTTCCTTTTTGTTTTATATCAGAGTCACGTTTATTAGCCCCCCTGAGAGGCCGTCCAACACCTGCGCGCGCCCGCAGGAGAGGGAAGAGGGAGGGAGGGACTGGTTGAAACGAATTGATGCCTGTGTTCGTTCGCCTCTTAAAAGCTTATGGTGACCTGTCTCTGCTAGTACCATTCTATTTTTCCTTGTGACGTCTCTTCTTCACTCCGGGTAACTTATTGATCGTGCATTCATTCGTTCATAGTGACGCGTATTATTGTTTTGTTTTCATATAGTACAGAGGAAATGAGCCAACGTGCGGGGTCGTGGTGTTCCAGCAGCCCCGCGCGTCGCTCAAGGGTCCGGAAAGGGGTTCAAAGTGACTCGCCAGTTGTTGTTCACTCTCAAGAAGAAAACAAAAGTTATATATTTATTTTCCTTAAGTTTAAGCAATAGCACGGCTCACTGGGGCAGGTGTGTGTGAATAGCGATGGTATTTATGACTTATTGATTGGTTATTGAATAGTTGTTATAGTCTCCCGCCTCGCCCTATAGCCTCTTCCATTTAGCGTAACCCGTTTCTGGGTCATGATCTGTCCCTTGATAGATAGAGTCCCGACAGCCTAAGATTTGGACGCCATTATTGGCCCTGTCTTCACCGCGAGACCGCGTGCTAATGTTTGAAAAGCGCGGCGAAAACACAGGGCCAATATTGGCGTCCAAATCTTAGGTTGTCGGGACTCTATGAGGGACTCTACAGATCACGACCCAGAAACGGGTTACGCTAAATGGAAGAGGCTACTAGTGTCTGGTCAGCATGTAACCACACTGGCCTAGCCTCGCCCAGCCGCCCGCCGCACAGCCGCCGCGTCTGCTCAGCTGGGCAGTCACGCTTTTGTTTCATGTGATTTACTCAATACACCGCCTCTAATAACAGTCCCATCGTATTTTTCATTCATACTTTCACTTAATTTTGGATAGAATTACTGCATACACCGTTCTCTTTAATTATGTTTATCCATTTAGGGGAAGGAGAGGTGGCATTTGTTTAGTCAACCAGAAAAAGCGAGCGTTTTCTATCACTAAGCCTCGCGTCACCCCGCCTCGTTGATTCGCGCCCTCCAGTGGCCAGCCAATCAGCCAAGTGTGTGCGTGTGTCTGTGTGTCCGTGTTTGTCTGTGGCGAGTAATCTGTGTCGAGGATGGAGCGGCGAGTGTCGGGCGTGTGGTAAGCCAGCCAATTAAGTGTCATGACAGAGCCATCAGCGTCACGAGCTGCTTGGCGGCGTGCACTTTTTGTAGGCAAGCGAGGAAGTGTTCGGGGAAGTACCGCCAGGCTGAAGGGTCGCCGGGACACTGTGTAGCCCGTATGTCAGGGTCCGGCGTCCTTGTGGGTAACGGATACGTACGATTAAGATTAAGGAAAGCAGAGTGATATCAAGGTATCATCATATATGTTAAAGTATCATTTAAACCTTAAGATTCATCGTGTGTGTTTAGAATCAGACACTCCGCTCTGAATCGACAAGAGTTTGGAATCGATATATGTTGTGTAACAGACATACGATTAAAATTATGCAAAGGCGAGTAGTGTCATGGTAGAGACATATTAAAATTGAGGTATGAAATAAATTAAGGTGTCAGCATAGTATAACAGTAAGGTGTCATATTTAATCTAAGTGTTAACCAAAGTGTTTCTAATATAATTAAAGTATAGGAGAGAGGCAAGGTGTTATTTTATAAAGAAATGAACAAAGTGTATGTTGGTAACATACTTCCAGTCATATTCCCTTCCTCTACACAACGACTCGTTGCTTTCGAGACACCTCGCGAACCTCCTGATTCGTGTTCGGGCATCATCTGTTTGCAGGAACAGCGATATGCGGCCCATTTGTAGTTTTGTTTTCTTCTGTTAGTAACAGTAGAACGCTGATATGCCAAGAAAAAAGTTTGAAGCGAAGTGTGTGAAGTTCATGGAAGGCAACAAGCACTTTTGAGGCTGCCGTTGCTTGCCGACTTGGTAACAACTGTCACCTCTTAGTAAGGGACAGTGTGGAGTACGGCCACAAGTTATCGTTGCGACATCTTGAAGCGCTGTAGCAATTTCATACAGGAAAAAACAAAACTCCTGTCCATCTTCGTGAAGTCTTGTTGGACATTTCGACACAAAAACGAGATAAACTTAAGTATGTCAACTTATTCATCCTTTAGAAACTTATCAGTCACAGCAGTCAGTCTGAACATCACCGAAACACATCCTAGAGAAACTTTGGAAGCTTTGATCCGAAGATCTAATAGAAGTGTTTAAAATGTTAAAAGGATTCAGTGATATTAATGCGGAAGATTACTTCACAAATGATCGATCAAATAGAACAAGAAGAAATCACAATTTGAAGATAAGTGGTAAAAGATTATCGTCGCACGAAGCTAAACACTTTTTCTTCAATCGAGTTGTTAATGTTTGGAACTCTACCCTGTGATGTCATTGATAGAACAACAGTTACGGCCTTCAAGAATAGATTAGACAAGTGTTTTGAATCTAACCAGCAACTAAGATATTACTCATTGTCGTAATAACGTTAAGTTCTTTCGAATACTGGTGTCCTTGTCCGCGTTTATCGCCCGGTTAGTGGTAGCAGTAATGGTAGTTCTTCCCTCTTTCCTACATATTTTCCATGCAGTTTTTCCATGCTGCATGGTTCTTTTTCCTTTCCTGCCAGCTTTGGCTGGAGGGATGGGGGGGTGGGGAGGAGCCTTCGCCTTTGCTGTCCTTCATCTTCTACCTTTGATTAGATAGTTAGTGTAGCTTGTCACAAACAGCCTCGTAAGGACCAGCAGGTCTGCTGTTGTTTGCTCTTTCTTTGTGTTCCTTTGTCTTCCTTGCTTCTTCCCAGAGTTCACGCTCTTTCATTATTATTTCTCATTCCCTGTTTACGTTTTCCTTCTGCACTTTTTTCCTGTCTTTCGTTTCCTGCTTCGGCTATTTTTTACTATTTTTTTTTCTTTCCTTTGTCTTTATCTTACCCTTTTCTAATTTTTTTCCTTTAGTTTCCTGTTGTTTCTTCTTTTGTACACCTATTTTCCCCGATTTCCTTCCCTTCACCCTTTTTTAGTATATCCATTTTCCTTTCCCTCTCCTTCCTTGGTCATTACATTCCCCTTCCCTCTTCCCTTTCTTCCTCTCTTTCCCGGGGGCTTCGTGGTGCAGTGGTTAGCACACTTGGCTCACAACCGAGAGAGCCCGGGTTCGACTCCCGGGCGGAGTGGAAAAATTTGGGCGGCTTTTCCGATACCCTACGCCCCTGTCCACCCAGCAGTGAATGGGTACCAGGTATTAATCCAGGGTTGTGTCCCGTCTCCTGGGATCTGTTCCCTTCTATAATTCCTTCCCCTTCTGTCTCTCTCCGGCATATGACCACAGATGTTGCGCCGACTGAGCGAAACTTTCCAACTTTCCTCTCTTTCCCTCACTCCTTTATCCCCAGTCTCACTATTCACGTTTCCTCTTCTCCTTCACTCATCTCCACTCCCCTTAACTCTCCTTCTTCCTTCCCTCTTTTCCCTTCTCTTTCTCTCCATCTTCTCTCCTCATCCATCTCTTCTCCCTCCTCCCTTCCTCTATTATTGTTCTCTCTCCTCTCTCCTCTCATATCTTCTCTCCTTGTCCATTCCTTTCCTCCCTTCCTTTCGTCCCTTTTCTTTATCTCTCCATCCGTCTCTTCTCCCTTCTCACTTCTCTTTCCTTCGTCTTTTCACCCTTATGTCCTTGTTTTCTCTCATCATTCGTCTTCTCCCTCTTCCCCCTTCGCTTTCTATCAACCCTTCACCCTTCTCCCCTCTCCTTACCTCCCCTTCATCCATCTCCTGTCTATTCTGCCCGGCCTTTCATCCAATCTCATTCATCTCTCCTCCTCCATCCTTCCCTCCCATCCGCTTCTGTCCTCTCCTTTCCCTTCCCCTCCCCTCCCCTCCCCTCCCCTCTCCTCCCCTCCCCTCCCCTCCGCTCCCCTCCCTTTCCCCTCCCTACATCCGTCACCCCGCCAGGTGCATAGATATTACCTGAAGGGAGTTACAGGTGACCAGGCCGGGGTGATACACAACTCCCCTCACCTGCACCCCATCACTTATCATCACCCGCTCTTTCCATCACTTCCGAGAATGTTGTTGACTTTTTTCGTTTTAACTTGAATTGTCCCTTTTTTGTCTGTTTGTTTTCATGACTTTCGCACATTTTCCCCATTTTTTCCCTTTTCTTTCCATCATTCCCCTATTTTTTATTTGGCTCTTCATTATTTCTTCTCACTCCCCTAATTTCTTCCCTTTCTATCCATTATTTCTTTTCCTTTTAGTCCTTGAGTCTGGGGGGTTGATCGGTACCATATTTCGGGAGGAAATATCACTGTGATTAACTGAAAGACAAATGTCTATAGTCTTAAAAAATGTATGATAGCATTCTATATCTCTTAGCCCTCCCCGTGATATCAGCCATTTATTTGGTATCAGTTGAATATCTGCTCATCTGTACCAGTTAGAAGCATGTTAATGTTACAGAGTTCCGAATTTCTTTTTATAGAACTTCATTTCTTTCATTACAATAAGGTGATCGTTCCTGATATTGATGGGCTGACTAATACTTCACATTCTGTAGCTTATGAGCTTTCCTTTGATACCAGTATGAGATCTGTAGCTATTATATTAAGAGAGTTTTTTGACGTTAAAGTAACCACTATGAAAGTCATGTTAACGAACAAAACGTTAAAGAATCTTCAAGTGATACATGTCTGAAGACGGGCTTAAGTTCTTTGAAATGTGAGTAGAACCATAGAAATGGCGTTGCAATCTTTTGATTAATGAACATAATATCCATTACATAGCATATCATTGTATATTTAGCTACATTATTTACAGTGTTCTTCAAAGTCATACATGACTTCGGGTATCACTTGAAGATTTGATTGATTGAAGATATCTAATCCCACCTAATATCGCTGTCCATGAATTTATCTAGTCTATTTTTGAATGGGACAATTGTATTGGCACTCACTACATGACTGCTAAGCCTATTCCACTCATCCACCACCCTGTTAGTAAACCAATTTTTGCCTATGTCCCTGTTGACTCTGAATTTATCCAGTTTAAACCCATTACTTCGTGTCCTACCCGGTTCTCTTACCAACAAAACCTTATGAATGTCTCC
This sequence comes from Eriocheir sinensis, assembly GCF_024679095.1. Classification (NCBI taxonomy): domain Eukaryota; kingdom Metazoa; phylum Arthropoda; class Malacostraca; order Decapoda; family Varunidae; genus Eriocheir; species Eriocheir sinensis. Next base: position 359,023 of record NW_026111658.1, read on the forward strand.
CTTATCAAAGCCCTTCATTCATTTATAAACCTCGATCATGTCTCCACGCACCCTTCGCCTTTCTAGAGAATGCAAGTTTAACTGTTTGAGTCTTTCCTCGTATGGCAAGTTTCTCAACCCCTGAATCATCTTAGTCATCCTCCTCTGCACCGATTCTAACTTTCTGATATCCGTTCTATAGTAAGGTGACCAGAACTGAACCGCATAGTCAAGATGAGGTCTAACTAATGCTAAATATAGTTTGAGGAAGACTTCGGTACCTTTGTTGCTTACGCTCCTTGAAATAAATCCCAGTACCCTATATGCTCGATTTCTAGCTTGAATGCATTGTGCCCTTGGACGGAGATCAGAGCTCACTAAGACCCCTAAATCCCTCTCGCACCCAGACCTGCTTTTGAGAGTGTCATTAAAGCAATAGTTATGTGAGGGGTTGTTCCTACCTACACTCAGAATACTGCACTTCCCTACATTGAGCTCAATCTGCCATTTATCCGCCCAGTCATAAAAACTCTTTAGGTCAGCCTGGAGAATACTAGCGTCTTGATCCGACTCAATTACTCTACCGATCTTGGTATCATCTGCAAACTTAATAACATCACAACTAATTCCTGTATCTAAGTCATTGCTATAAATAATAAACAAAAGTGGACCTAATACCGAACCTTGTGGGACCCCACTCGTAATATATCCCCAGTCAGGTATTTTACCGTTGATTTTCACTCTTTGCTTCCTATTGCTAAGCCACGCCTTGACCCAGTTCAAAACTTTACCCTTTACTCCGTGAGCCTGTAATTTAAGCAACAGTCGTTGGTGAGGAACTTTGTCAATCGCTTTACTAAAATCAAGATGGATTACATCATAATTTTCATCTGTCAACTGCCTCAAATACTTTATTGTAGAAGGACAAGAGATTGATGAGGCATGACCTACCTTTTGTGAACCCATGCTGCGAGTCGTGAATTAAGCTATGTTTCTCTAGATGCTCCCGAATGTCCCTGCCTATTATGGACTCCAGCATCTTGCCTATAACCGATTTTAAGCTAATTGGGCGATTGTTTGAAACAACTGACCTGTCCCCCTTTTTAAAAATCGGCGTCACATTAGCTACTTTCCATAGGCTCGGCACATAGCCAGTATTTACCGACATCTTAAAGATGTCGGTTAGTGGGTCACTGAGTACATCATCTAATTCCTTTAGTACCCTCGGAAATATCCCGTCAGGACCTGGCGACTTGTTCTTCTTAAGCTTATCTATGTCATCCTGAATTACTTGCCTGGTAATGATTATATCCCTCAATTTGTCGCCATCCCCGCCCTCGTACACCTGAACTCTTTCCGGTACAGTCGTTCGATCCTCCTGTGTGAATACTGAAAGGAAGTCGTTCAACAATCTGCTCATATCTTCGTAATTTTCTACTAGCTCCCCTGTGTTTATTTTCAGGGGTCCAATTTTCTCCCGTGTTTTTGTTCTATACATCTGAAAGAAGCCCTTAGGATTACTTCTCGCCTCATTTGCTACTTTGATCTCATAGTTCATTTTTGCTATCCTGGTGTTTTTCTTAACTAATCTAGATAGTTCGACGTATCGGCCCCTGAGATGTGTTTCACCATTCTTTATTTTCTGATAAATTCCCTTCTTTAACCCAATCTCGTGTTTTAGTCCACGAGTCATCCACTTAGGATCATTGTTTTCTTTTCTAAGTGTTCGCTGTGGTATATGCTGTCCTTGCCCCTCTACTATTACTCTAACCAAGTTAATGTAAGAAATTTATACCTGGTACTCCTGGCTCTCCAATCCGCAGTTCTGGCCATCATGAATCCCTAAATTATCCCAGTTTACCCCTTCAAGATGTCTTCGAAGCCCCTCGTAATTTGCTTTTCTGAAATCTGGCACTAACACTGGGTTTGGCTCGCGGGCTACCGCCTAGTCTAAGCTAAAACGAACCGTTCTGTGGTCACTATTTCCTAACTCTCCGCCCACCTCCAACTCACGTAGCAAGTTCCCATTATTGGTTAGGACTAAGTCTAATATGTTATCTCCTCTGGTAGGGTCAGTAACTACCTTCTTAAGGAAATTATCTTGTATAACTTCAAGAAAGTCCTCGGCTTCCAGGTCACCCAATAGGTCTTCCCAGTCTATATTCCTATAATTAAAGTCCCCCATTACGCAGACATTTCTACTCATACTCGCCCTGCCAATCTCCTGTAGTAGTATACTCGTGTCCTGCTTGCTAAGGTTGGGTGGCCTGTACATAACTCCTAGAGTTAGTTTTTCTCTCCCTTTGTAAACGTCCACCCAAACTGATTTTGGATCCATGTTAGTTTTGACTGAATTGTTAACTAAACATTTAAGTGAGTCTTTAACATATAGCGCAACTCCACCTCCCTTTCTGCCCCTTCTGTCTTTGTGAAACATCTGATAACTCGTTATTTCAAATTCTGATCTAAAATTTCTATTAGCAGTGTCTATCCATGTCTCAGTGATCGCTATTATGTCAAAATTTTCTGAACAAGCTTCACCCCTTAGTAAGTCTATCTTGTTTCTGAGGTTCCTGCTGTTAGTATAGAAGATTCTTAGCCCGTCCTCTGTTACTCCCCTAGAATTACTTCTAAGCTGCCTGGTTATATGATGAGCTAGATGTCCCCTCCCATTACTCCTCCCCCCCTCGCCTATACTAAAAAATCCCTCAGGGTACCAAGTGCTCGCTCAAGGGAGTCTAAGAGAGCCTCAACACCCTTGAACGTCAAGTGTATCCTGTCACGGGCGTAGAGGGCGTCGTTGCCAAAGAAGAGGTCCCAATTGTCGACGAAAAGCCACCCATTGCGTTCGTATTGCTCAGCAAGTCTGCTGTTCACTGCTATCACCCTGGACAGTCATCCATCGCCAACGCCCCTCCTTGGCAGGACGCCACACACTACTGGCGACCCACCAGCGTCACGTATCCTGCCTAACAATTCTCTAAAACGCCTGAGAAGGTCCTCGCTTGGAACACGAGAAACGTCGTTTCCGCCACAGCTGAGAAAGACAATGGGGTTCGATCCCTCGCTTGCCATACACGCCTCAATCCTGTCTGATATATGGCCCACCCCTGCCCCTGGGAAACACACCCTCGTCCTGTTCTTATCCTTGGAGCAAAAATACCTGTCAACATAACGAACCTGACTATCACCAACAACAAGAACCCGACGGTCGGAAGAGGGGCCAGGAGGGGTGGGTGAAGGGGGGAGGGGAGAGCGGAAAGGGAGGGGAGGGACCTGCTGTGAAGAACGAGGAGAAATTGTGGAAGAGGTGGAAGGTGGAAAGGAGGAGGAGGAGGAGGAGGTGGAGGTGGAGGTGGAGGAGGAGGAGGAGGAAGAGGAAGAAGGAGTAGGAGAAAGGGAGGGTGAGGTGGTGGAGGGAGGAACGGACGAGGAGAGGGAGGAGGAAGAGGGGGAAAGGGAAGGTGAAGGACAGGTGTGGGAGGGAGGGACGAGCGAAGAGGCGGAGGACAAGGAGGAGAAAGAGGGAGAGGAGGAGGAGAGTGGGCGGGAAGAGGGGAGAGGGGGGACGGAAGAGGAAGGCGAGGAATTGGAGTGGGAGGAGGAGGACGAGGAGGAGGACGTAGGAGGAGGTGAAAGGTAGAGTGAGGTGGGGGAGGGAGGAACGGACGAGGAGAGGGAGGAGGAAGAGGGGGAAAGGGAAGGTGAAGGACAGGTGTGGGAGGGAGGGACGAGCTAAGTGGCGGAGGACATGGAGGAGAAAGAGGGAGAGGAGGAGGAGGAGGAGGGTGGGCGGGGAGAGGGGGGACGGAAGAGGAAGGCGAGGCGGAGGAGGAAGCGGAGGCAGAAGAGGAGAAGGAGGGGTGGGAAGCGGGGAGAGCGGAGATGGTCGAGGAGGAGGAGGAGGAGGAGGATGGGAGGGGCTGTTGTGTGGGAGAAGACAATACTGGAGGGGAAGAGGACGAGGAAGAAGAGGTAGAGGAAGAGGAAGAGGAAGGGGAAGAGGAGGAGGCGGGGCTTGTTGCTGCTGCACTAACTAGTAAGTCTACCTGGGCGGCGAGAGTCGTAACCCTATTCTCTAACTCTGTGATTCTCTGATCATCCTTCTGAGTCTTAACGCAGAACCTACAAACGTCCTTGGAAAGAAAGTACTGCTTGGCCATGCGAAGGCCACACTCAGAACAGCGCTTGAGGGACGTCATGGTGAAGATATGGGCGAGGCAAGACGGAAACAATTAGGCGCGTTAAGACGATAACAAAGTACGCAGCTGCGGTGAGGTCGTCAGGTCAAATCTCTGGGCAAAAATGTGTATCTAGGAAAACAAACCAACAGCTGCTGTGAGGTCGCAGTCAGGTCAATTCCCCGGGGAAAAGGGCGTGTCTCGGGTAAAAAGGCGCGGTTATTTCTACCCACCAGGACAAAACAAGGGTCAATATTAATATACTGAGAAATCACTTACGTAAAGAAGATAACAACTGTGTTCACTAGGTTTGCGCGGAAAGTGGATTATCTAGTGTTTTGTGTGGACTTAGAAATTAACGTAGCTTGGCGCGCCTGATTCACGTAGTCCTATTATCACAGCACAGTAAAGTATCTTAATAATAGAAGGAGAAAAAAACACAAAAGCAATATAAAACCGTGTAGCACTGGGTTGGCGTGAAAGAATGTTGAATTTAGTGTAGATGTGGGAAGCTTAATACACTTGTCCTAGGAGTAACTGTGGATCACTATCTAACTAAGTACATACTAAATCAGAACACTTAGCGGTCTGTAGTAGAAGGCAGGGTAATCCTCCTGGTTTTGTAGTCCTCCAGTACAGCAGCAGTTCACAGAAGCACAGAACGCCTCACACCGCAAAAGCAGAGGAAAGCAGAGGAAAGAGCGAGTTGGCTCCACACAGCAGCGGGGCAAAGTCACGTGTGAACCCAAGGAAGGTCGTGCGCTGACTTTGAAGGTCGCGCGCTGACTGAGGAAGGTCGCGCGCTGACTGAGGAAGGTCGCGCGCTGACTGAGGAAGGTCGTGCGCTGACTTTGAAGGTCGTGCGCTGACTGAGGAGGGTCGCGCGCTGACTGAGGAAGGTCGCGCGCTGACTGTCGAAGGTCGCGCGCTGACTCTAGGAAGGTCGCGCACTGACTGAGGAAAGTCGCGCGCTGACTGAGGAAGATGGCGCGCTGACTGAGGAAGGTGGCGCGCTGACTGAGGAAGGTCGCGCGCTGACTGACTGACTGTTGCGTGTTTGTGTTGCGGTGTTGAAGGTGTTCGTTTTGGGGGGCAGGTGATGTTGAAAGAGGTCCGGTGATGCTGCCTTGTTTGTGAGCAGTAATATTTTGTTTACTTTTTTCTGGCCTTTAATGAAATACAACTTAATACTGCTGCTGCTACTCGTCCACCTTATCCTTCTCTTTCTTCTCTTCCTTCTCCTATTACTACTGCCTCTATATCTGTTGCTTTTCCTTTTTCTTGTTTCTAAATACTGCCGATGCTGCTCGTCCACCTTTTCCTCTTCCTTCTCCTCCTCCTTCTGTTACTTCTATCCCTGGTGCTTCCCTTCCCTTCTTGCTTCGAGATAAATGATTTCCTTCCACGTCCCTTTATCAGCCTTCCGTCACCTCCACTCTCCGCGCCGTCACCGCCACTCATTCACCTCCTCCGGGCACACACACACAGCCACCTCACAACTTGCCACATTAACACTTTCCTGTGCTTTTTTGCTTGTACCTCCGCAAACCCCTTAACACATCCTTCCTGTTTTTCCCCCTTCTTTTCTGCCTCCTCTGCGTTCTCTTCCTCATCGTCCATACATTTTCACCCCTTTCACTTACATACCAGCAATTAACTGCTCCTAATCTTCCACCTTACACACTACCGCCTTGTGCTCCTAACACACCTCTCCCTCCACTCCTTCCTAACCCCTTTCCTTGCACTTTAAATCATTCATGAGCAACCAACTTTCACCACTACTTCCCTTCACTTTTCCTCTCTTCCTCATTATTCATCTCACCCTCTATTCCTTGCTGCACTCGTCCCACCTTCTCATTCCTCCTTTTCCTCCTCCTCCTCCTCTTGTTTCTTTCATTCTCCAGCCTCTAATTCCTCTACCTCATCCACATATCCTCTCTCTATTATTACTATTCTACTACTACTATTACTATTCCTATTACTACTACTACTACTACTACTACTACTACTACCTACTATGAATACTACGACGACGACTTTCACTACTACTGCAAATACTAATAACTATACGCATAGCACTCGGAGAGTGCACACCTCCGCCATAGATCGTCCTGAAAATCGGTATCAGCATCAACTGCGATCCTATGCATCATATGGAAACATTTGTTTCGAAATTTGATGAAATTCTATTTTTGGGGGAAACTTTGACCTTGGGGAACTTTTCGAGATCAAGGTCAAAGGTTAAGGTCAAGGCCATGCAAGGTGCATCATATGGAACCATTTGTTTCGAAATTTGATGAAATTCTTTTTTTTTTTAAACTTTGACCTTGGGCGAACTTTTCGAGGCCAAGGTCAAAGGTCACGGTCAAGGCCATGCAAGGTGCGTCTTTCCATGAATTAAAATATGAACCAAGTCTGAAGTCTCTGCGATGACGAGAACCAAAGTTATGGCCAATCTGACGTTTTGTGAGACCTTGACCTTTGAACTTTGACATCAAAATATTAATGGGTTCTGTTCTGAATGATCACGCATCATATGGAAGCATTTGCCTGGAAATTTGATGAAATTCTATTTTTTTTTTGGAAACTTTGACCTTGTGTGAACTTTTCGAGGTCAAGGTCAAAGGCCAAGGTCAAGGCCATGCAAGGTGCATCTTTCCATGAGCTAAAATATGAACCAAGTCTGAAGTATCTACGATGACGAGAACCAAAGTTAAGGCCAATCTGACGTTTTGTGCGACCTTGACCTTTGACATCAAAATTGTAATGGGTTCTATTCTGGATGGACACGAAGCTTCCCTGAAAAATTAGTTGAGACATTCGCAAAATTGTGCACAGGAGACTGCTCACGAACAAACAAATAAATAAATAAATAAATAAATAAACATACTGATCGGACCGAAAATATAACCTCCTCCCAAGCTTTATTTCGCCCAGCAGCATATAAAAAAAAAAAAAGAAAGGGAACGAAATCGAACGATATACATTATATAATTATGAGCGTGTGCACGGCACGCTTGTGTACAGTCTACACCAGGATCCATACGAGAGTCGCTCGTATGGATCCTGGTCTACACGAACAGAAGGCCCACTGTACGCGTCCCCGGCATGGGCGCCCGCACGTAGGGCAAGAGGGGGCACATGCCCCCCCTGAAAATCTAGAAAAAAACGTAATATAATGAAAAAAAAATGGAAAACGCGGAGAGAGAGAGAGAGAGAGAGAGAGTTTCCGTATCTTCACTCATTGTTTATACTTATTCATGTTCTTATTCTTATTAATATTATTATTACTATTATTATTTTAATTATTATTATTGTGCCATAATTGTTTTTACTATTACAAGAACTATTCCTTGGCCGTACTAGGACGCGCCTCCGTACGGTTTGGTCTATGTTCTGTGTAGCTGGACGAAGCTCCGCCCACTGGCACTGGGAGGGACACGACGCGGGTGTCATCTTCCTTGGAGCTCGTTGAATGACAGAAATCCTTGGAATGAGTAAAACACGTGAGGCCCTCCTTATGCTAGGAATAATGTTGAAAATGTAAGCGTTAAGCTTATTGGAAATATCACTGTATCATCTCAAGTATTTTGTGTAGTTTCTTTGACATAAAATGAGACTCATTCCGGTACCGAAGGTGCAGATAATTAGCTTGTAAAATAAAGCTTATAAAGACACATTTCCTTTACCCTTCTCAATCTATCTTTTCTTCTCACTCCATTGCCTCCCTTAGCATACCCTCACCTCTCACTCTCCATCGACTCCTTTTCTCATTTATATTTCTCCTCCGACAACGGCCTCCTCATCCTCCCACACTCACCCCACACCACCACCACCTTTCAGTCGTCACTCTGAGCCACTTTCAGGGATTTAAGGAGCCTTGCGAGACGAGATATTTGGGAAAGAGCGCGCGTGATATCACTGTCGTCACTCCCATCAACACCACTTATATTACCGTCTCGAGGATCTTCATTTCTATAGACGGGTAATAACGTGACGGTGATGGGAGAGGTAGACGGGAATGCTTTGTAGGAGGGAAGGAGCAAAGGAGGGTGAGAAGGGACGAAGAGAACGAGAGCGAGATATAGAAAGATAGATAGATAACAGAGAGAGAGAGAAAGAGAGAACATAAGAACATAAGGAGTCTGAAAGAAGCCGGTAGGCTTGAGTTCTTTGGTGCATAAAGCATCCAGAACGGCCGGCAGTGTGGGTGGCGCGTGTTTCCGTAATCTATAAGTTGTTCTTCCTTAAGTGTAGCTCCGTCTTCAGTGGGGTGGCTGTTCTTAGGGGAGCCTGTGTAGGTGTGACTTGTTGGGCGGCGGGCAGGCTCCGTGGTGCCCGTGCCCGCACAGGTAGATGACTGGGCTTGGCAGCTCCCTTGTTTGCAGGTGTGCCTATGAAGGTTGTCCGGGCCTTGATTGGGTCTGTTTCTTTTCCTGCCATGGTGACGAAGCGGGAGCAGGCCGTGACAGCCAGCCGCTTTCCCCTGTACCAGAGACACCGTCACGTTGTTGTTAAGCAGCGTCCTGGCCTGTTCCCGCGTCAGGCCCTTCAGATAGTTGCTTGGCACACGCAGCCTCTTCACGGGCCGCCTTCTGCCGCCCTCCCACCTCGCGACGCGGCTGGGCCGGTGCGCGTGACCGGGCGTCCCGGCACTCTCAAAGTCCCTGATGATGCCCGCCTCGTCAAAAATCTCCTGGGTGATGCGCATCGCCTTCTCGTCACCCTGCGGCCGCATGTTCTTGGCGAACTCCCTAATGAGCCATCTGGTGGGCAGGTATGGGTGCTGCACGATGAAGCTCATGAAGGCCAGACAGTAGTACTGGCAAGTGTTGAGGGCTACGCTCTGCAGGCCGGGCTGCTCGGTGCGGTAGTGCACGGAGGCCAGGCCGGAGCGGTTCGCCACAGCCATCACCTCGAGGGTCGGGACGATGGCAAAGTTGCTGTCAAAGAAGCAGTATTTGTCGTCCAGGCCGCGGTAGAGCAGCACGGCGTGCACCATGGCCTCCCTGCACGCCTCGCCAGGGAAGTAGAGGGTGTGGGGGGGCCGAGACTTCATCCACAGCTGCACGCCCTGGCCGGGGGCCAGCTCGAAGGAGTGTTTCTGGGAGCAGTGGACGTAGCGGAACTTTCCGGCAAGGCGGCCCCGGCCGCAGTCCAGCAGCTCTTGGACCTCCTCGCAGTACATGACCCGCACGCGCTCCATCGCGGGGAAGTATTCCCCGAGTATGCTCACGTCAGGCGTCTGCTTGGTCATCGCTGGTGTTGGCACTTCTGAGAGTGTTACCCTACTTTGGGTGTGACCAGACATATCACCTCGGTTTTGGAAGGGTGAATTTAGGGAGCTTGGAGTTGACATTGCACGGGGGCGAGTCTAGAGCTGGTGGCACTCACCAAGCCTCTAGCCATGTATGCATGCCTATGAAATCCACGCTACGCCTAATTAACACCGTGTGTCATTAACTTTTGGGAACATTCCAATAAAACTGAGAGGACTTCCATAGGGAGGCCGAAGTGTTTCGGAGGTGGCCCGCCCCAGGCCACGAATGCTTAACGCTGGTAGCCTCAGGGCCTGGGGAGGAGGGGCGACCCAGACCTTGAGTGCTTATTTTAACGCTTCTTGCTTTCCGAGAGTTCGTTCGGTCCTTCTATAATAAAATCCTATTTCTAGTATTTCCGTCCGTCTGTCCTCTCTTTGCTCCTTCCTTCCTTCCCCCACTCATTGCGGTTCCCTTCCTTCTAATAATACGATCAATTTCCTTCATCTTATCAACCGGTAACTCCCAAACCCCTACAATTACCCACCAGTCCTGCTACCAACATTAATCCTTTCCTATTTCTAATTTTCATTCCTTCTTTTCTTCCAAGATTTCCTGCATCCAAAAATCTCCCCTTGTTTCCTTATTCCTTCCTTCCTTAATATCTTTTTTCCTGTGATGCAAGCATCTTTCCTTCTCTTTATTCCATTCTCCTTCGTTCATTCTCTCATTCTTACTTCAGTCTTATCATGCCTTCCTCACTCCTTCCCTTATTATGTCCTCCCTTCCTTCCATAGTTTCACTACTTCCTCCTACTTTTATGATCCCTGGGTAGGAGGGAATAATTTCACCTCTTTCCAGGCTCAGACGCCTCGCCAGGTGTGAAGCGTTTGTTTCTGTTATGGACGAGAACACGACGCGTTTTGTCTATCGTTTCTCACTGTCTCCGAATCCGTCTGTTCGTTTATGTATTTTCCATTAAACACTCTCTCTCTCTCTCTCTCTCTCTCTCTCTCTCTCTCTCTCTCTCTCTCTCTCTCTCTCTCTCTCTCTCTCTCTCTCTCTCTCTCTCTCTCTCTCTCTCTCTCTCTCTCTCTTCCTGTCTGTCCCCTTCAAACTGTTTGTGTTTCCATGTTTGTGTTTGCTTTTTTCTGTGTTTTTTTGTGGCATTCTTGTGTGGAGAGAGAGAGAGAGAGAGAGAGAGAGAGAGAGAGAGAGAGAGAGAGAGAGAGACAATGAGGAGTGGAGGAAGGGAAGGCATATACAGGGGGGAGACAATGAGGACTCGAGGCAGAAAGACATGACAGGATAAATACGAAAGCAAAAGAAGAACAAAGAAAAATAACAATTAGAGAACCTCAATGAAAACAATAATAGCCAATTTGGGGAGGCGGTGGCTGAATCGACAGAGTAACACCACCGCTTTCAGGAGGACGCGAGGTCAATCCCCGCCCGGTGCCACCAAGCTGGGATTTTTCAGCCGCCGCCGAGTGGCTTAAAACTACCCATATGCTGTCCAGAAGACCACCTATCAACCCGGACTCTAGATTCTAGGATTAAAGATGAGCTCCGGGAGGGCAGCATGAGTCAATGCAAGATGGCGCCACTATAAACACTCGCCTGCGCCAGAACGGGCTGGGCCGACCATCAGGACCCACCGGGAAGAAGCCTTGGGCCGCCCATCAGGCCCCACCGGGAAAAAGACTACCGGCGCTATAGGCCGCGACGTAAAAAAAAAAAAAATAATAAAAAAAAAGGAAAAACAAAGACGTAAGCGAAAACAAGGGTCACACACACACACACACACACACACACACACACACACACACACACACACACACACACACACACACACACACACACGTGCGCGCGCGCGGGAAACGTAGGCTTAAGGTCCTCTGAACGAAACATCAGCAGAGTGGCGCAGTGGAAGCGTGCTGGGCCCATAACCCAGAGGTCCGTGGATCGAAACCACGCTCTGCTAACATTTATTTTTTCTTCATCTTTCTTCCTCAGTCACAGGTTGTTTTTTAATTGTTGTTGGAGCCAAGATTTGCGTTTTATAATATTATGTTCTACAGCAACTACCTTATGTTCTTGGGTTGTCTTTCTTCGCTGTAGTTGAGAGTGGGATTGGCGAGGATTGCTTCTTTTCATCTTTCATTGTTTTTTAATCTGATGTCGAATAATAAAGCGATTTCAAAACGTTATTCTGTGCTGAAAAACTAAATCTAAGTTAACTAAACAATATACAAACACTTGGCAGGATTATTATTATTATTATTATTATTATTATTATTATTATTATTATTATTATTGCCGCTGCTACAATTATTACTGATATTTTATCGTATATTTTTTGCTGGTATTCCTTGAGTAAGTAACATTGTTACCTTTCATTCACCTTTATCACTTCCCTCCGCCAGTGTCAGAGTCCTCGTGTTTTCCCCTTCATCTGTGTCAGCGAGCTCGTATTTTTCGCCTCGTCTTTCCCTCCTTTCTCCTCCTCTCTCTCTCCTACGAACTTTTGCCATCTCGCCATTCTCTCCACATCATTTTTCTGTCTCTCCCTCTTCCCTCCCTCTTCTTCTTCCTACCACCTTTCTCCTTTGCCTCCGTTCTTTTTCGCGTTGCAATAAAACTTAATCTCTCTCTCTCTCTCTCTCTCTCTCTCTCTCTCTCTCTCTCTCTCTCTCTCTCTCTCTCTCTCTCTCTCTCTCTCTCTCTCTCTCTCTCTCTCTCTGACTTTCATCTTTATTTTTTTTCCTGTACGTTTCTACATTGATTTTTATTCCTCTCTTTTACCCATTTTTCCGTGTATCCCTTTCATCGTGTCACATTTCTTATGTTATTTTTTACTTTCTTTTTCCTTATTTATCTAACCACAACGCTTGTATCCCCTTAGTAATTCCTCCTCCTCCTCCCCCTCTTCCTCCCTTTTCCCGGTATGCGGGTGAAGTGTTTTCAGCTCAGGAAACTAGATGCCCCTACCTTGCATAATCTCAGGTCACCCTTGGACAAGGTGTAATACCCGATCTGTCTCCCGTGCCAGGGTCATGGTGACGCCTCTAGGCAGCAGCAGTGGTGGATTGGACTGCAGGCAGAGGATCTCTTTATGAGACAATGGCTGGAGTTCCAGGGTCCTAGTTAGCTGGACCGTGCCTAATTATTTAGGCCTGTGGTGTAGAGGAATGTGGCGACCTGTACACTGAAAAGCTTCCCTGGGAACCAGCTGTCGGTGTGAGATCCTCGTCCCTTCCCTCTAACGACGGAACTCCCATCCCTATTCTGCATAGCAGCTCATTCTTGTTCTTTTCTCCTGAAAGAGATGTCTTCCGTGGGGCTTATTAAGTTATACCTCCTGGCTTCTAGGTGGAGTTTCTGAGGGGTTTTCTTATAGTCAAGGAATATTTCAGCTTTTTGTTCTTTCTGGAAGGGCGTCTGATACTCTCTAGAGTGAATGGAGAACACCTGGTGACAGGTGCCACTGGCCAGGCCTCGAAAGGGTCGCAGAGCTGTGTTAGACGATTCGGAAAGTGGGAACGAGTTGCTGGTTCCTCTCCTCCCTTGCCACCTTTGCTCTGGGTGACTACTCCGACCCCGTTCTATGGGACAAAACTAAGAGAACAATAGCTGAAAAGCGCCGGGTTGTGAAAGATCTCTCCTGACCGAGGCTCAGGAAAAGCGATTCATCTTTCAGGCGTTTTCAAGACACTGTGGGAACGAACTACCAGTGTTGGAGGCATCTAACACAGCAGTATCTAACTTCCATGCACATTCTTTATCCATTTCAGTATACGGTCACACTTTAAGTAATTTCGAAAGCGCTTTTTGATATTTGCCCGAATTGTGAACCTGCTTAATCTTTTTACAATGCCTTCGACACTCCGTAATTGTGACGTCTGTTCCGGACGATTTGCAGCTCAGTACTTCCAGCTGAGTAGAATTTGTCGCCTCTGTGTTCAAAGATTAAGACTTACGCATGCTGTGACCGAGTGTAAAAAATAAACACCATGCTCTTGAAAAGAAGTTTGAAGCCCTTCAGGAATTTGTTGCGAGCAATGTGGCAGTGACTCCACCATTGATGGTGGAGAGGCCCTCCACCGAGACTGTGCCCCCTTTAAACAACCCTCCTGCTTCACGGAAGGACGAGTTATCTGCCTCACAGGTTAACTCCCAGCCTGCCTCACAGGCTAACTCCCAGTCTGCCTCATAGACTAACCCCCAGCCTGCCTCACAGACTAACTCCCAGCCTGCCTCACAGGCTAACTCCTAGCCTGCATCACAGGCTCACCCCCAGTTTGCCTCACAGACTAACCCCCAACCTACCTCACAGACTAACCCCCAACCTGCCTCACAGGCTAACTCCCAGCCTGCCTCACAGGCAAACTCCCAGCCCGCCTCACAAGCAAACTCCCAGCCTGCCTGACAGGCTAACTCCCAGCCTGCCTTACAGGCCAACTCCCAGCCTGCCCCACATAACGGTTCTCTTCCTGCTTCAAAGGATGACGGGTTCCAACCTGTAAGGAATGGAGCCAAACCGAAGCAGGCAATCAAACATTTACTGACCCCCACTACCTTCAATAGGTTGCAGGTGCTGACAGACACCATGGAGGATGAGTTTGAGACTCGCCTAGTTGGGGACTCCATGGTGCGTGGCTAGCTGGTTGAGTTCTGTGATCGTTCATAAAACGGCCGCAGAAAACGTTACTGCTATCCAGGTGCCAGACTGGACGACATCACCGCAGCGTGCGATGATGTCACGAGTAATGCCGACCGAAACACCCTCTTTGTCATTCACGCGGGCACAAATGACGTAAGGACAACCCGTTCTGAGGAACAGCTTGAAAAATACAGCCGCATGATCAAGCAGTATAAACGAAAAACGGATGCCAGTAACATCATAATCTCAGGAATTCTCCCGAGGGTCGGTGCCGAACCTTGCTTTTACAGTAAGGCCTTCAGCACGAACAACAGACTTCAGTCCCTTTGCCCACAAGAAAACGTCCAGTTCGTTAACTTCTGGAACAATTTTTACTACGATTCGGACTTGTTCCTTGACGATGGCATCCACTTAAATCCTGTTGGAGCAGCCCGTTTCGGGAGGCTGCTCTGTGACCAAGTGGCTCTTTGAATGTAAAAAACAACAACACCAAGGTGAGAACACCAGCAGCTCCACCGTGAGAGAGCACTCAGCCCGCGCAACTCCCGACTCGAATCACATTAAAACTTGCTATATAAACGCTCGTAGCCTACGTGACAAATTTGAAGACTTAAAAGCACTAGCAGCTACAAATCGTTATCACATTATCGGAATCACAGAATCTTGGATAGACACTTCAAATAGAGATTTCATTGCGGAATATAGATTACCGGGTTATACGACTTTTAGTCATGAAAGAGAGAACAGACAGGGTGTGGGCGTTATGTTATATATCCACAACTCTCTCCATTCAGTATTCGTGAAAACAGATGTTATAACCAATGTGGACATGATTCTCATTGAAATTAAAAATAAGTCTCGTAAAATAGTAGTTGGACTAATCTATTGACCGCCAGGGCAGACTCTTGATATCGACCACGCGTTAAGTGAATTAATATTAGAAACAAGTAGCAGTTGCGAGACAGTAATTGTGGGGGACTAACTTGCCAGTGAAAAGATGGGGCGAACCGTTGAATTCTCATACAGGGCTCGACCTGTACACAGATTTATTAGAGAGTGATTTACATCAACACGTTCAATAACCGACTTGAGAAAATGATATACTTTACCTTATCATTTCAGCGACAGCTGATCTAATCAACGAAGTAAATGTTGGTCCAGTTTTTAGTTCTACGTAGTTCTAGATGAAAGAAAGTCAAGTAACTCATAGTAAAGAAAAGGTGCCTGATTATCAGAGAGCGAATTTCGTAAGACTCCGATCAATTCTAAAAAACATTGACTGGACTATAATTTCGACGGAAACAGATATTGATAAATCGTGGGAGGCCTTCACCACAATATCGTAACTGATGTTCATCTTTTTAGAAGAAACCCAAATGGTGGAATAACGAAATTCAAAATAGCCTCTCTCTAAAAAAACGCGTATACAGTAGATTTATATCAATCCAGAGTGAGGCTGAGAAAATAGAGTTGGACAGAATTCGCCGCGAAACCAAGAAATTAATAGAACGTAGCAAGAAAATTCTTGACGAATATATAACGGAAACAAGTAAATATAATCCTAAAGAATTTTTTTGCTATGTAAATAATAAAAAAATCACTCACTTGTAGTATCGGACCGCTTGGTAATGACAATGGTAACCACACGAACGATGAAAATGAAATGGCTACAATCCTAAATAACTTTTTCGCATCCGTATTTACCGACGAAGATTGTTCATCACCTCAACTGCCGGAGGTTAGAAGGACCGAAAAGATTTTGAATGGCGTGCTCATCGTAAAAAATTACATTTAATGCACAATTGAAAAGATTGAAGTAAGCAAAGCTCCTGGTCCAGACAAAATTACACCTAGAATTATAAAAGGAATCATACATCAAATTTGTAAACCGCTCTCTATCTTTTTTTAAAAGATCTTTAACAGCTGGAAAAGTTTCGTCGGATTGGAAACTAGCAAATGTCACGGCAATTTTCAAAAAGGGGTACAAGTCTCATCCAAGAAACTATCGACCAATTAGCCTGACATCGATTGTTTGTAAGTTAATGGAGACTATCATTCGCGACAATATGGTGAAATTCTTCGAAGAAAATATTATAACAAATAATTCGTAACATGGCTTCCGTAGTAAACGTTCGTGTTTGACTAACTTACTTAATTTTTTTCATTTTATTTTTGAGGTGTTCGATGAAGGCAGATCAGTATATATCATTTATCTGGATTTTCAAAAGGCATTTGATAGAGTCCCCCACAAACGGTTGCTCAGTAAACTATTGGCGCACGGTATCTCGGGTAACATTCACAATTGGCTTGTAGACTGGCTCTCTGAGCGGAGACAGAGAGTAGTTCTAAAGTTTAGAACTACACCGTTTAAAATCTAAACGGTGTTTCATCTAACTGAATCGATGTCAGAAGCGGCGTACCTCAAGGATCAGTGCTTGGCTTCATGCTCTTCTTAATTTTTGTTAAAGATATCGATGATGGGCTCACATGCAAAGTATCAAAATATGTTGATGACACAAAAATCGCTAGTAAGGTAACTACGACACTCGACGAAGAAGCATTACAATCAGATTTAGATCGACTTGCACATTGGGCCAAATGAAATTTAACGTTGACAAATGTAAAGTGTTACACATCGGAAACAATAACAATCGCGTACAGTACGTAATGAATGGCCGACAACTTTCTGCAGTAAGTAAAGAAAAAGATCTTGGAATCACTATATTAAGTTAAAACCGCGAACAAATTGGTTGGCCTCATCGGACGAGTCTTTAAAATAATAAATCAGAAAAAAAGTAATATTAAAACTATGATTCGCTGGTTCGACCCCGTCTAGAGTACTGTGTATAGTTTTGGTCTCCCAATTACAGAAAAGACGTAGAAAAGTTAGAATGGGTTGAACGGAGAATAACAAAAATGATTCCTAGATTAAGAAATTTATCTTTTGAACAAAGGCTTAAAGAAGTAAGTTTATTCAGCCTATCAAAATGAAGAATGCGAGGCGATCTAATATAGTTGTTTAATATGTTTAAAGGATTCAGTGATATTAATGCGGAAGATTACTTTACAATTGATAGATCAAATAGAACAAGAAGAAATAATAATATCAAGATAAGTGATAAGCATTTTAAAAGCATCGGGGAGGAGTGAGCACATACTTAGCGGTGAATGATTATTACTTTACGTATTTTTGCAGCAATATTTTTTTTCTTTTACCATTTTACTCATCATTTTACTAGTAACTTTTTAATGGCAGAGATACCTGACCCGAGGACTATGAGGGGTTGGTAGAGAGAAAGAACAGTGCCGTCAAGGATAACGGTAACTGTTCTCATGCAAGGAGTGTAGCAGTCTTCAAAGGGTGCTTGCTCCTCCTACGCTGCATGTGCAACCAAGAGGTATTTACTTACCTTACTAATCCCACAATGGCTTCTGCCCCTAATCACCCGCTAACAGCAACAGCAGTTAGCCCTTTCGCAGGGTAGCAAGAGAGGCAGAATGCTCGCCCAGGGACTTCTTGTTTCAAAGTGAGATTGTCATGGACATTTCATTCGTGTCAAATCCAGGAGATAAAATATCTTTCAGCCGCTCGAAGGTCAGTCCCGGGAACGGGAACGCCGGCCCTCATAAATAGGAGCGCGTTCACAGGACGGAAGGTTCATGATGCGTTTCGGTCACTTTTTCTTGAAACATTTGGGGAAGATGGGCAACACAGCCTCATAAAGGGTGTATATTTTGCTGTGGACACCGTGCAAACGAGTGGCCTTTTTAATAGGCCAGTGGACGCCTATAGGCTATCTACTGATTTGATCTCGTGTTTTAAACAGGGAAACTAGACAGAAGGAGAAACCATTTATGTAGCTAATGCTAGATTATTACTAGAGTTCATTGTGTACATGATTGTCCTTAAAGTTCCTTTTCGAAGGAGTGCAGTATCCCTTGACTACAGCCCCACTGGAAACCTACACGGTTTTATCAGCCAACTTTTATGGCATTTAAAGTAATTTTGGGTCCTTTTTGAAGCTTCGTTTGCGTCGACACGTTCGTCGGGGAGGGGGGCCTTCGCGACCCTCTGACCTAAACCTTTTTGGGTGTCACCAGCGGTAATCAAAAATTCCTTGGTGTGTTCTTTTACCCGTGGTTTAGGCAGAAATAGTCAGATAAATAGGTGGTTGGAAATTTGAGCTTTACGATCTTTTTTTTTTTGCACAGAATGGTGCATAGTGATCGTCTCCAAAGACTAGCGCCGGCCTGAGGTTCATCCTGACGCTGCTTTGTGTATCTTTCCACCACACGACTATAACCTGCATCCTCGCATCTACTAATTTATGTTTGGTTCCTAAGCTTTTGCCTGCATCTTTTTCATGCGAGAAGGGGAGTGCTTGAGTAATACATTTCACTCTAACCCACTATTTTCTTTTATTGCTGAGTTGATGCAAGGCAGTCAGTCTTCTTTATTTAATTGGAGCCGTAATAACCGAGGGTGTAGACTAACATAGGGTAGGTACAATTTAACCTTGAACCTCATGTGCTTCTGCTTAAAACATACTTTTTCTCTGCACTGACAGACTTAACTTGAGCAGATGCTGTCCCTAACTTTTATCGTAACCAGCATGTGAGTATCTGTAAGCTTTGGAAGTAAGCAGACAAGTCTTACTTACCCTTACTTGACATACCACTGTTACCCGTTACGGGAATTATTTTTGGCGTCAAAGATGTCAGTCATCCACGTTCGTTACGATCGAGTGATAGGTGGAAATTTGTCTTTTTCATTTGATGCTTATTAATGCTGGAATTACTTTAATCAATTATGCTGGAATTATATATTTCAGTGAGATTTATTACAACAGTGATTTCACAACTTGATGACAGGATTTTCTTTTATAGTACTGTAGACCTGAAAAACGGAATATTAGGAGTTAGTGGTGCTGACTGCCGATGCTTCTAAGGTTCTCCAGACTTGTCCTTGTCATCACATTGTAACTATTAGGAGACTCTACGGATAACATTACTTCTTTTCACACAACCTTATCTATTGTTGTAAACCCCACCCGTCTCAAAGGCGTGCCGAGGGTAACGACACTGGCAATTAATTGTCACGCAACGGATGAGTGTTTCTCTGCGACAGTTTTGTGTCAAGGTGTGACTCGAAGGTTCAGTGTGTAGCAGATCTTCTTCAAGGATTGTTCCTTTTTCTTTTTACTATTCCAAATAGCTCCATTACCATGTATCCTAATGACAGTTTAGTCAATTTAATTTTTCTAGGATGTATCATGTAAATAATTTTTAGAGCTATTATTTTGTTTTCTCGGAATAGTACTGAGCTTCCATGTCCACGATCCTAGCCCTATTTACCTCGCCCTGTATTTACTTTGCCCATTTCTTGTTACTTCCATGATTATTTTTATTATCATTGGCATTTCCCGATGTTGTATCGTTAGGCGGGCTCTGACTTGTATATATATATTTTTTTTAATGCAACCATAACAGGACCTCGTTTAACTAGTACACATTGTGCGACTGTAACATGGGTAGGTACACTGCTTTTAAAGGTCGGGTGAGTCGCGAGGTCGCGACTTTTAGAGAACCGAGCGATGAAATGTGTATATTATAATGTACATGTGTATGTATGACTGTACGTGTGGCGACACCCGGTCGGTGTCGCACAACAGGATGTTTAACAACACGTCGTGCTTTTGGCCGTGGGAAGCTGTGATGAACTGACACTAGGATCAGCAAATGATGACTTTCATCAACAGTCATCAACCGGAGCCCACACCCTTCCGGACGAACTACAAGCAAATAAAACGGGCGAACAACGCGGAGAAGGGAGAGAAGACGGGTGACGGGCAGGCGAGCGGTGCTCTGCCGCCCCGAGCCCTGCAGCGGTGTGGCTGTCTCTGATTTCGTGCGTCTCGCTCTCGTAAACTGTAAACCTTTTGTAGTACAACTGTTAATATAGTTAAAATACATTTGCTATTTGTATTAACCTAAGAGAGAGAACTAAAGGGAACTAAAGTGAACTAAAGTGAACTTATAACGGCTACCGCTCGGCCACACATCACTTAACTGAAAGGCTATTGTGTTGTCTCACGACTTCTATCAACTGGAGAAAGCAGGCAACGGTACACCGGACCTGACGTGAGATAACAGTCGCGCCTTAAAATTATCAAATATTAACACATAACACAAACCACTTAAAGTTGGTAACAAGAAAGGCTTACATTTGTTTTTCTCATTTTCCTAGTTTTCCTTCTCCATATTTGTTACCTTCCTCTTTTTCCTCTTCTTCCTCGTTATTTATTTATTACTCGAGCTCTTTCTTCATCACCTACATATTCTATCCATCCGTCTTTCTCTAGTACCCATTTTTCTTCATCTTTCTTCCCACATTGTCCATCATTCTTTTCTTTCCCGTCCGCTTTATATCCATATATTTACTGCCTTTGGTCCTTTCTCTTTTTTATCACACTCTATATTTTCTTCACACTCTTTCCCTGATTTTTTCAGTAATTTTTTTTACTTGTTTTTCTTTCTTCTCCTTCAGCTAATTTATTGCTTAATTTCCTTCTTTCTTCTTGATCTTTCGTATCTTAAATAATTCTTCCTTACCTTCTATATTTTTTTCCTATACTTTTGCTCGTTATTCTATTTCTTATTTCTTCCTCTTTTTGTTTGACATTTTTCACTCATTATCTCTCTAATATTTCCTCTTTGCTTTCTTTTCTTCCATTTATATATTCATTTCTCATTGTAATATTCTTCCTCGTAATCTTTTCTTGCCTATTCTTTTCATTTTCAGTCATTAGTCCTATATTACATTTTTTTCCTACTTATTTTGAGTTTTCTTTTTATTTTCTCTTATATTTTTCTCGTTGTATTTTTCTCTTCTAACTTTCCTGTCGTTTTTCTATGTTATACTTTTCTCTCATATCTTCCATCGTCATTTCTCTTTCACATCTCTCTTCCTCCTTTTCTTTCTTGATATCATTTGTCTCATCTCCTCTTCCTCCCTCACGTCTCACTTTTCCTCTAATATTTCTTTCGTGTATTTATTTTTCCTCTTATTATTCTTCCCCTTGTTGCCTTCTTGCTTCTCACTTTTCCACTCATATATCTTTCGTCTATTTATCTTTCCTCATTACTTTCTAATCGTTCCTCTTACCTCTTTTCTTCTCGCTTTGTTTATTTTCTTTTCTTCGTTCTCATTTTTCTTTCCACTATTCTTGCTTCTCACATTTCCATTACTTCTTTTATTTCTTTTTAACTTTCCACTCTGTTTTTTTTTTTTTGTATCTTCCTGCTGTTTCTTTTCTTTTCATTTTTCGTCAGTTACTTATCTATTACACTTTTCCTCGATATTATTTTTCTTTTCTCCTCATAATCACTTTTTCAACATATCTTTTATATCTTTCATTTTATTATGTTCTAATATTTATTTTCTCTATCTTCCCTTTTCATCTTTCCCTCTCACTTCCCATCAACATTTTTCTCATCATTTTATATCCATCCTCTTATTATCTTCTGATCTTTGTTTTCTGCATTTTCTCTGGCGTCCTATCCTCTGACTTTCCCGCCATTATCTATCTTACGCTTTCTCTCTTTGCTTTCCCTCCACATCATTTTTCTTTTCTCCTGCTCTCCTTTCTCACTCACTAATCTTTCTTATTTATATTTTTCTTTCCGGAAATCCTGTTGTTTATAGCGCTTGTTTTCTTTATCTTCCTTCTGCCTCTTTTCTTCTGATTTTCCCAACATTATTTATCAATTACACTTTCTCTTCATCATCATTTTTTTCTTTCCTCATATTTTCCCTTCTCAATTTTTCATTACTTCTTCCATCTCTTTATCTTTCCTTTCTTTGTTTTATGTATCTTCCTCCTTCCTTCTTCTCCATCCTATTTTCTTGTCGCTTTCCCACCATTCTTTATCCATTCCGCTTTCTCTCTCTTTTGTTTCCTCTTCCTTATTGATAGCCTACTCCTGCCCCCCTCCCCCCCCCCTCCCTCTCTTTTGCTCATCATCATTTCATCATCATCGTCATTTCTATTGAGTTCTTTAGCTTACATATATTGAACTTGCATTTTTTAACATTCCCTGAGCGTATGTAATGTTTCTTAAGGCCCCCATAGACGCTCAGTGGCACTGTGCAAACACACTGCACAAACTGGTTTGGGCACTGCAGTTTGTGCGTGTGTGGGTCTAGTTTGTGTAACTGCACGGGCCCAGCGCGGACAATTTGTAAATTCAGTCGCTGCCTGAAAACCCCCGCGCAGTGCCAGCCCGCGCAGTGCTGGCACTGCGCAAGCCTAGTTTGAGCGTGTGTGGGGAGGCGTGACATTATTTACATGGGGTACATCGCAGTGAGGAAAATATTTTTGCTACTGTTGCCAGTCGCCACAATGAGTGGCAGCACTGAAGACCATACGTTCTGGCGTGAATTTATTGCAATGTATAAACAACATGAGTGTATCTGGAAGGTAAAAAGTAAAGAGTACTCGGATAGGAACATGAACAATGCTGCGTACGAAAAATTAGTGAATAAACTGAAAGAAAAAGACGAGAATACAAACAGAGATTCTGTAGTTAAGAAAATAAACACCCTGCGGTCATCATTCAGGAAAGAATGTAAGAAAGTAACTGCTTCATTCAAGTCTGGCGCAGCATCTGATGAAGTATATCGGCCATCAATGTGGTACTACGAGCTACTACTATTTCTACATGGTGCAATCAACAGCAGGTCTTCTTCAGAGACTGGCTCTGACATGCTGACACAATAAGAGCATGACACAACTGAGTAAATTAGCTCAGTGGGCCTGAGTATGTATTGAAACCTCTTATAACTGCCTGAATGTCACCTACTTCTTCACACAAGAAGATTCCCAGCGCTCTTTTTTAAACTTTTTTTACTCATATTTCTCACTCCAGCCCCATCACCGCGCAGGACTCCATTCCTTTATCTTACAACTGTCCAGATGCCGCCGAATTTCTAATAAGAAAGCTATTTATATTATTTTCATTATAAGAGTGTGAATGTTACCTACTTCCTAATTCATGTTCGTTCACAGGGCCTGGTTTTTGCTCATCTTTCTTCTTTAACGTATATTTTCCACTCTACTCAGTCACATCACCACGCTGCATTTATTTATAATTTATTTTTAATGCCATCTACTTCAAAATAGACTAAGCAATATATAACTTTTAAAACCGCCTCCTCACTTGTATCTTAAACTAAAGAAGCCATTAGTGCATATTTTAACTTTTTTTTTTTATACATTTTCTACTCTGTTCACTCCTCGCTGCTTTTCATTCCTGTCTCCACTTTCAATCCCCAACACGCCGCCGCAATGACTACACAAGTACGCCCCTTAGGCTCCCCCTTCCCTCCCCCACTCACTCCCCTTCCCTCCCCCACTCACTCCCTTCCTCCCTCCCCTACCTTTCCTCCCTTCCCTTCCCTGCCTTACTGTGAGAGAGAGAGAGAGAGAGAGAGAGAGAGAGAGAGAGAGAGAGAGAGAGAGAGAGAGAGAGAGAGATTTTTACAAAGATTTACAAAGAAAATCAGACCACAGACCCCATGGTCCAGACTTGGTGGTCTGTCCTTAACTAAGTGATTTTACATTAATCAGAAAACTCCAAAACGTTGCATTTCTACTCTAGTTGATATTAAGTTGAAGGAAGTGACGGTCGAGCTTATTTTTGAAGGAGTCAATCGTGTTACACTGGACCACTGATGATGGGAGCTTATTCCATTCTCGCACTGCAACGTTGGTGAAGAAAAATTTGGTGCAGTCTGAATTTACTTGTCTACATCTGAGTTTTACGCCATTGTTCCTCGTGCGCAAAGTGTCATCGATCATAAACAATGCTGATCTGTCTACATTCGTGAAACCATTAAGTATTTTAAAACATTCGATCAGTTTTCCTCGGAGGCGACGTTTCTCAAGAGAGAACATGTTAAGGGTCGAAAGCCTTTCTTCGTAGGATTTGTTGCGCAAGGAAGGGATCATTTTCGTTGCCCGACGCTGAACACCTTCTAATTTAGCAATATCCTTTGCATGGTGGGGAGACCAAAACTATACCGCATATTCCAAGTGGGGTCTGACTAAACTGTTGTAGAGCGGGAGTATTACATCTTTATTCTTAAATAAAAAGTTTCTTTTAATGAAGCCCAACATTCTGTTCGCTTTATTTGCTGCATCGATGCATTGCTGTGAGAATTTGAGGTTTGACGCTATTTTGACCCCCAAGTCCTTGACGCATTGAACGCTTTTGAGTTTAACGCCGCGCATTTCGTAATCAAACTTCTTATTCCTCGTTCCAACTTGAAGGACCTGGCACTTGTCTACGTTAAAGGGCATCTCCCATCTATCCGACCAAGCTGAAATTTTGTGCAAATCCTTTTGGAGGCTTTGCCTGTCTTCGTCAGTGAGAACCGTGTTACCAATCTTTGTGTCGTCTGCAAATTTACTAATGCGGTTATTGAGTCCAACATCCACGTCGTTGATGTAAATAATGAAGAGCACTGGGCCAAGAACCGAGCCCTGAGGGACGCCACTAGTGACCGGCGCCCACTCTGAGTTAAATCCGTCAATCACTACTCTTTGTTGTCTGTTGCTCAACCAATTCGCGATCCATTGGTTTACCTGACCGTCAATACCTATTTGCTTTAATTTGTAAAGTAATTTATGATGCGGGACTTTATCAAACGCTTTCTGGAAATCAAGATCGACTACGTCCAGTGATTTGGTTACGTCATAAACAGTGAAGAAGTCGTTATAAAAGGTTAATAGATTTGATAGGCAGGATCTTTTGTTTCGGAAGCCATGTTGTGAGTCCCCAATTAATGAAAGGCTTTCAAGGTAGCTCACAATTTTGTCTCTAATTATGCCCTCAAGTAGCTTACCTACAACCGAAGTTAGACTAATGGGCCTGTAATTACCTGGTACTTTTTTGTCTCCTTTCTTAAAAATCGGTGTCACGTTAGCCTTTTTCCAATCTGAAGGGACAATGTCTTGTCGCAAGGGGAGAGAGAGAGAGAGAGAGAGAGAGAGAGAGAGAGAGAGAGAGAGAGAGAGAGAGAGAGAGAGAGAGAGAGAGAGAGATCGTGCAAATATGGGCAACCATTTTTTTTATCCAAATATCGTTGAGTTTTAACGGCGGCTAAATAAACTAATGTACACAATACAAAATATGTAATGTTTACTAAACGCTAACCATGCAACGTCTTTTAATATCATTACAGTTTTCTGTAAAATAACTTTTTTATTCAAACACCCAAAATCAGTTTGTTAAATGGTGGTGCAAATATGGGCTACCTATATTAAATATATTTAATGGTGTATATAAACGGGTTAAAGATGGAAAAACCGAAAGCCACAGATACCTATAATTAATTACTTTTTCATACACAGCCGTAAGTAATCACTGATGAAAAAGAACTTACTCCTTTACAGTATTGCAATAAAATATTTCCGTATTATTTTGTTATATGAAAAATGTTTGGGAAAAAAAGCTTTAACTTGTAATGATTTACGACAGGGACACACACACGTATGCATCCATCTTACTCTGTATGCCCGTAGTGAACACATCATACACTGAGCCCACAGTTCACCTCTTTTATCATCAGAAAACTTCCTGTCACAGAAAAGGCAGGCAACATCTTCATCTCCTGGCTTTTGTGTCCCAACAGGCATTTTTGTCTCACTGTCTCACTGTCAACGTCCTGTAAAATACCTGCACCAGGTCCACTGTCTGAATCTTCAGTATATACTTTCCTAACAATTTGATTGTGTCTCTGTATTAGTCTTTTCTTTGGTCTGCTCTTCCTTGAATCAAAACTTTAAACTCTTCTTCGGTTTCTCCACATTTGACTTCTTTAGAGATTCATTTAGTGATTTCTTGTAAGGTTTTCCTGTTATAGGACACGCCCCAGCTCTCTTCCGACCCCTGTTACTCGTCTTTTTTCTGATGGCAGGAGCCCATATCAGCACCTGGTAGGGTAGCCCATATTAGCACATGGTAGGGTACCCCCTGTAGCGGCAGCCTAGGCCGCTACAGCGAAAACCAAACATTTATGTTTGTATGTTTTCAAGGCAGCATACGTTGTAGCTGGTACAACGCCGTTTGGATCCGCTAAGGCCGCCTTGTAGGTTAAAAGACACAACTAATAACCAGTGGTGACTCCATTGACGAAGCAGTTTATTTGCGAGTATATATATGTATTGGAATATTGTGAATGATTATTTACAATGGTGATATACAGTAATATTTACAATGGTGGCTCTTTGATGATAAAGCTTAAACATAATGTTGCTTATAATAATTAGAATGATTGTGTACATTTATTTATATGTAGTGACTCGTAACAAAAGAGATTAATGTGTGATGGATATGTGTATTTGATGAAATAGAATAGTGTGTGTTGAGAGTGAGAGAAAAGAAAGAGAACGTGATGACTTAAGGGTAGACTGAAGAAACGGAAGATGGAGAGAACGAGAAAGGGGTCACTACATAACTCCCCCCCTAGTGACGAGGGAGGAGGAACGTTACAAGTTTCTTGCGGCACTGGATTTTGTCTGTAAGCACTGGACTGGGGGACACTGACACGGTGTTGGTGGGTGGAGGATCTGGCTGCAGGAGGTACGCGGGCTTGACCCGGTCGATGACGACGACATCGGATTTGCCGTGGCGGTCAATGGTGTCGTTCTTCCGCGTCCTCCTGGTGACAGCGAACGGTCCATCATATGGCTGTTGTAGGGGCTTCTTTACGGCGTCCACCCGTACGAACACGTGTGTGCAGGTGTCGAGGTCCTGGCTCACGAACGTCTTGGAGGGTGATGTACGTGGCGGCACTGGTTGGAGTCTCTGCATGGCGTTCTTGAGGTTCCTGGCGTAGTCCTGTATGTCGCAGGGAGGGCCAGGAGTGGGCGAGAGAACCTCTCCTGGAAGGCGGAGAGTGGTGCCGTACAGGAGCTCTGCAGAGGAGTGGCCAAAGTCTTCTTTGAGGGACGTCCGTATGCCGAGGAGGGCTAGAGGCAGAGTCGTAGTCCAGTCCCTGCGGTCCTGAACTGTTGCTGCCAGCGAGGCCTTGAGTTGGCGGTGGAAGCGCTCGACAAGGCCATTTGACTGAGGATGGTAGCTGGCGGTTCTGATCCGCTTAATCCCCAGGATGGACATGACCTTGTCCCAAAGGCTCTACTCGAACTGGCTTCCACGGTCGGATGTGAGGCTGAGAGGCGTACCGAAGCGCGACACCCAGGTGTTGACGAAGGCTCTGGCGATGGTGTCCGTTGTTATGTCTTCGACCGGGACAGCTTCGGGCCAGCGTGTGAACCTGTCAACGCAGGTGAGGAGGTACTTGTAGCCGTTGGAGTGTGGAAGTGGGCCGACGAGGTCGACGTGGACGTGTTCGAGTCTGGAGGATCGGGGCGTGAACGCTGCTGGAGGCGAGACGGTGTGGCGCGTCACCTTGGAAGCCTGGCACTGGACGCAGGTGCGGGTCCAGTCTCTGACGTCCTTGTTGATCCCCGTCCATATGAAGCGTGAGGACATCATCCGTTGTGACGCTCGGATCCCGGGGTGAGAGAGGTCGTGCAGCTGGCGGAAGAGTGGGTACCGGTGGTTCTTCGGCAGGTAGGGCCGGATGGTGGCGGTAGATGCGTCAGCGTACAGGTGCACGTTGGTCCCGGGGAACTCGACTCGCCTCATCGACAAAGCGGGGTTATCCCTCAATTGCTGCAGCTCGGCGTCGTCGACTTGGTCTGCAGCAATTGCGGCATAATCGATGAGGGAGGAGGATGTTGCAGAGATGTTACGGGAGAGAGCGTCGGCGGGGATGTTGTCTTCGCCTTTGACGTACCGGATGTCTGTCGTGAACTGAGAGATGAAGTCGATGTGGCGCAGCTGCCTGGGAGAGTAGGTGGACTTGTTGTTGATGAAGGTTGTGGCAAGAGGCTTGTGGTCTGTGTATATGTGAAATTCCCGGCCTTCGACGAAGTATCTGAAGCGCTTGACAGCCTTGTAGATGGCGAGAAGTTCTCTGTCGAAGGCGCTGTACTTCTTCTCGGCGTTGTAGAGTATCTGAGAGAAGAATGCAATGTGTCTCCAGGCTCTGTTGACGTGCTGCTGCAAGACTCCACCAACGCCGTTGTCTGAGGCATCCGTGGAGATTGAAGTAGTGGCGTCTGGAGTAGGGAAGCTGAGTGTAGTAACGGCCTTGAGTGCTTCTTTGGCTTTGAGGAAGGAGTCGTCAGCTTCGGGAGTCCAGGCGAGCGTGACGGACTGGCCTCTCTTTGCAGGGCTTGATCATGGAGTGGCTGAAGGATATGCGCGCAGCGTGGAATGAAGCGGATGTAGTAGTTGATCATCCCGAGGAACTGCTTGAGCTGGCGCTGAGTTGTTGGCTTCGGGAACTGTAGAATGGCGTCACATCGGGAAGAGATGGGAGTGATGCCTGAAGGAGAGACGGTGTGGCCGAGGAAGTCGACGGAGGTAACACCAAACTCTGACTTCTCAACGCTTATCTGGATGCCATAGTCCTGAAGAGGGGTGAAAACTTGCTCCAGATGTTGGCGGTGTGTGTCGGCGTCAGGACTGGCGATGAGGACGTCGTCGATGTAGGCGAAGCAGAATGTCAGTCCTCGCAGCACTTCGTCCATAAACCTCTGGAAGGTTTGGGCAGAGTTCTTGAGTCCAAAGGGCATCCGTACGTACTCGTACAAGCCGAAAGGTGTAACGATGGCTGTCTTCGGGATGTTTGCTGGGTTGACTGGGATCTGGTGGAAGGCTTTGATGAGGTCGATCCTGGAGAAGATGGTGGAGCCAGCAAGCTGTGAGGAGAACTCCTGAATATTCGGCACCGGATAGCGATCCATGACGGTGCGCGAGTTGAGGGCTCTGTAGTCGCCGCATGGTCGTATGTCGCCGTTCTTCTTGGGCACGACGTGGAGGGCAGACGACCAGTTGCTTGAGCTGGGGCGGATAACTCCTTGGCGCATCAGCGACTCGAATTCGGCCTTGGCTTGTTGGTAGCGTTCTGGAGCTAAGCGGCGAGCCTTGGCGTATGTTGGTGGTCCGGTCGTCTCGATGTGGTGTGTGACGTGATGCTTCACAGGCTTGTTCGCTGTGTGGGGCTGCGTCAGCGTCGGGAAGGACTTGAGGAGAGACGCGAACCGGTTGCCTGCGCTGATGGTGGAGATGTGGGTGCTTTCGCCTGCTGCTGCTCTCGTTCTGGTGGAGACGGATGTTAAGGGATCCAGGAGCTTGCAACTTTTGAGGTCGATCAGGAGATTGTAGCGAGACAGGAAATCGGCGCCCAGGATAGGTTGTGAAACTGTTGCCACGTAGAAGGTCCACTCGAACGACCTGCGAAGGTTGAGGTTGAGCTGGAGCGTCTGTTTCTTGAAAACAGGGATCCCCGTGCCGTTAGCAGCGTAGAGGCGAGCGATGGTTGGTAAGGACCTCTGGCTTGGTGTGGCGGGGAGGACGCTGACCTCGGCTCCGGTGTCGATGAGGAAGTTGGTGCGGGAGAGTGGGTCGAAGATGTGGAACAGCTTCGAGGTGTGTTGGCGGACGCTGTGAGCTGTTAGTCAACGCCCGGGCTGTTGTGACGAGCCCTGGAAGCCGCAGGGAGATGTGCACTGCCTGGCATCCTTGCCGAACCTCCTGTGGTAGTAGCAGACGCCGGAGCTACGTGAGGGGCTACTACTGGAGGTGGAGTGGCGGCGGGGTGACGAGGAGTGGTGGTGCGGTGACGAGGAGTGGTGGTGTGGTGACGAGGAGTGGCCGTGTGGCGACGAGGAGAGGCTGTGTGGTGACGAGGAGTGGCTGCGTTAGCTCCTGATGTCCTCCCTGAGCGTGTTGACCTCTGTTCGTAGCTTAGTGATAAGAGCCGTGAGTTGGTGGGTCAGACTGTCGCTGGTGATGGTGGGGGCATGAAGGCTGGCCACGCCCTGTGCAGCGTCGTCGTCAGACATCGTGGAGGGGCACGTTAGGGCAGGGTCGGTGTCGGTTGTGGAGGCCATGACCGCGTGTAGAGGCGCTGGCAGTGTAGCCAGGGGCCGCGGCGGCTGGAGGCAGAGAGTCGCGTCAGGCATCCCGGAGGTGTAACGGAGCACAGCACTAAGCGGTAAACTACGTCGGGGAAGCACTGACTACCGACGGGGAGCACTGCCGGGAGGGGCGTCACTACACACACACTCACTCACTTATGGCTTGGTACATGCCATGGGTGTCACATGCCAGCCATCACTCTGTTACAGCCATGAGTGCGTGAATGTGCAGTCTGCACATTCACGCACTCGCTCGCTGTTTGAAACAGAGTGATGGGAAACGGCACTAGTGTTGTTGTCGGGGCGTCACTGCACATGCATGCACACATGGCACGTCACTGAGCACTGCTGGGTGTAGGGGTGATGCTGTACTCGATGTCCGTGGAGCAGGTAGAGGCTGATGCGCGGAGGTGAGTTACCCGTAGGAGCGGGTGGCTGGGCTGGGTGGGGCGAGGTACGGCGGGGTGAGGGAGTCGTAGGGGCGGCGTCGGAATGGCTGGCTGGGCTGGGCTGAGGTAGGAGTGGCGAGGTACAGGTGCGAGTAAGGCGACACCTGCGTGGGGGGCCTGGGCTGCTGGCTGAGTCCTTGGGATGGGCCGAGGCGAGATGGCGCGGGTGAGGGCAGGAACTGGCCGGCGGCAGAAGAGCCTCGGGTCACGTTGGGAGGGCCGGAGGCGGAGCGCGACCTGCTGCGGGCCGGTGGATCCTCCGGGGGCGGTAGCTTGGGCCGCGACGGAACGGACGAGGCATGGCCAGCAGCGACAGCAGCAAATAACCGAGGTGTACCTCGTAACTCAGGTTCGGAGGTCACCAATTGTAGCGGCAGCCTAGGCCGCTACAGCGAAAACCAAACATTTCTGTTTGTATGTTTTCGAGGCAGCATACGTTGTAGCTGGTACAACGCCGTTTGGATCCGCTAAGGCCGCCTTGTAGGTTAAAAGACACAACTAATAACCAGTGGTGACTCCATTGACGAAGCAGTTTATTTGCGAGTATATATATGTATTGGAATATTGTGAATGATTATTTACAATGGTGATATACAGTAATATTTACAATGGTGGCTCTTTGATGATGTTGTAACCCGTAATCCGGGTCACACAGGGGAGACGACACACTGTTTGTACTAGTGACACTTGACTTAAAATTCTGGTACTTTAGGAGTATTTAAAGGAGTTCGTAAATGGGGTGATGAAACGGTGTCGCCTTTCTTATATGTATTTTATTCTACCTTAATACTACTTAATATTACAAAGGGTAAAAATATTGTTTAAACCAGCGACTGGCTTACGAGACTCAATGAGTCTTCAGGTTTTCTTTCACTATTGGTTACTGACGTTAGCAATGGTATAATATTGAGTAAAAACTCACACAATAAAGTATCATAGAAATATAATCCTAAGTAAAACTAAGATAATAGAACACAATAGATATGTTAGATACGCTTTCCTCTATGGCACCACTTTATTCCATACTCACAGTAGCAAAGATGACTGTTCTGCCCATGTTGTCTAGGGAAGGACAACTGGGTGTATAGCAACGAACAGAGTGCTGGTTGATCTGATCTCTTGGCTGCATAAATGCTTCTTATATAGGCATGACATACATACAGACATCACGAGGGTAATACGTCAGGCGTGTGAGTCATACATCAAACTCACACCGAGCTCATACAATAATCTACCTAACCGACATGTGTAATAAGGTCGATTTTAATCCTAGTGTAGCTGTCACGCGGTGACGCAGCTTTGTTTTCATAACATTTTGTTCCGCGGTTGATCGTGTTTTGGCCGCGGTTGATTGTGTTTTGGCCTAGAGAGATAAGCGGGTGCGTTAATGGGCAATTGCAATTGTGTATAGGTTGGTAAATGAACAGTGCGTGTGGGGACAATCATGTCATGGAGTCCGTGTTGTGTTTTAGCGGTCGATACCGCTGTTGTCATCGGAAAATATTGCCGGTGAAGATGATGATGACACGAGTGGTGTCGCAGCCCTCGGGGCACCACATACCCCCCCCGTTAAAATCACGCCACGTCCTCGTGGCACGAAGCGTTCCGCCCGGCGGACGACCATGGAGGGCCAAGACGGGGATGGCGGGATCGTGGGGGAGGAGGCCTGCGAGACGGGACCTGAAGATACAGAAGAATGCCACCCACCGGCGACGAAGACGACGCCGAGGAGGAGCAGCCACCCCCACCAATTGAGGAAGGGGTCGAAGGCGGGGACCGGAGAGACGGATTCCTGGAGCGCGTGAAGTGCTGGAGGGAGGTCCAGCGGGGGGGCCAGAGACGACCCGGGCGACGGCGGCGGGGAGGGGAAGGGGCCAAGGGGAGTCTTGGCCAGGAGCGATGAGACCACGTCACGTCCGATGTGGAACGGGGCGCGATGAACCGTCAGGGCGTCACCGTCCATAGTAGCAGAGGCAGGGAGGCTGAAGGCGTCGGAGTGGGCACTACAGCCCATACCGAGGCTGAGGAGACCCGTCCCGTTGATGGTCTGCCTGTATTTGGAGACCGGGCTGTCCGGGCAGACCATGGTGACCACCTGGGGAGTATCGGTAGCGAAGACCCAGCCCGCAGGAGACGGGATGAAGACCGGGGGGAAGACTCTGAGGAGACTTAGAACAGAACACAGCGAGAGGGCGTCTGTGCGATCTAGTAAGATAGCTATCTCGCAGCGCCTGACAGATGTCGAGTAGACAGGGGCGACAGGGGACATACATAGAGCAGGTGGTGTTTAGTACAGCGGTCCAAGGAGTCTAAGAGCATATAGTGAGTGCGGTCTTCAGAAACCGCAAGGTAAGTGGAAAGCGTGTCGGTGTGCAGAAAATATGGCGTGCCATCAAGATGAAAAGGCAACGCGTCCATTTTAAACACATCGAACACGTCAGAGGATCCCCTTTCATGGGGATTTGTAAGTAGAAGTGAAGGGTTCCTGAGGAAAGCGTACCTTTAGAAATAACCCTAGAGACATCTCTATACAATGCTAAATATTCATGTGCTGCAGGGAAAAGTAAGCCTGGGTAATGGGTGACGCATTGCTGAGCACACGAAATAGTACATCATTTGGAAGGAGGAGAGGAAACCTGCGTTTGGGACAGCTGCTGAAGGCCAAGCTTGAGATTCAGAGTATCATGATTCAGGTCACTAAGTGCCAACTGAATGAGAAGGATAGTCTCCAAAATACGCATTTCCCTTCAATTTGCAAGGTTTTAGTGAGAACTGACGGATAATAGCTGAGGCCAAAGCCGAGGCGGACTCTAGACGGGAGATGGCAGAATGAACATGACGGAGGTCCCGAACTGTGGCGTTGAGGACTTCCTGATGGAGGTTAAGTTGACGTCTCTCTTCTGTGGACAGAGTGTAGAGCTGGGAGAGCTTCCCGTGTATCACATCTATTTGGGCCTGAGTGGCCGTACCGAAAAGGAGGTTTGCTACCGAGCCAAGGAAATCCACGGCCCCTCGCTTCTGGCGAGTCCGAAACGGGCTTCCATCTCTACCACTCATAGCCGACAGAAAGCTGTTAAGATCTTTGAATAACTTCTCAAACTCAATGTGAAAAGAGTCTAGAGTGCGCATGATTAGACCAACAGTAGGGAACGATTGATTCATATGTTCAATCGACCATGAAACTTCCGCTGTTAGATTTGCCACGTTGATGAGAGGACGTTGGATGTCGTCCGTCTTGATGACGACGGGGACAACATAGTACCGTCCTGTCAACAGCATCTTAAAGACTGGGGAGAAGACGAGGCCGGGACGAATGGGTTGCTCCAGGAGGGATCAAGGGAAGACAAGGAGGGCAACACCCAGGATCTGTAATTATAGGGGCATCAGTTCGTTGGTCGTTGGCGATACTCAAGAGGGCGGTCCATCACATTGGGGAGAGAAGGGGGTACCGTATTGGAGCGTAATGAGCGACTGACACAGGGCTCTGAAGGAGCTGAGGGAACCAATGAGGGGACCTCTGAAGCATCTGAGGAGACAGGAGCCGGTGAGGAGAGCTCGGAAGGAGCTGGAAGGACAATGGCAGCGGCTCCTCGGGGAATAAGTCATGGGGAGTGGGTCCACTTCTACTACTTGATCAGGGAGAGGGTATGCACGCCTGACATTAGGAGAGTCATGGAAGCCAAGAGAGTCCTCGTGAACGACCTGAACATTATTTGTGTGAACTGTCTTGATCTTACCACCTCTAACATGACGAAGTCGTAAGACTACAGGGCTTATTTTTTCTAGCACCCTAAAAGGTCCATTGAACAAGGGCTGGAGCTTCTTTGGTTCGCCCTTTGTACATACATGCCTTAAGTAGACCCGATCTCCTACTACCACCTGTTTGGGTTTGGATTTCCTAAACATTCTTTCTGACTCCTGCCATCCTATATCTATATTGGTCTGACATAGTTTATAGGTCCGCTGCGCGACACTAGAAGTAAATGCTTTATAGCTGTCAACATCATAACAAGGTTGGAGTTTATTCTCAAGCACTTCAAAAGGAACATTTGGGTCCCGAGAGAAAAGCAAGACAAATGGTGAATCTTTCAGAACACGATGGTAGGCAGTGTTGTAGGCGAGTGTTGCAACCGGAAGCATTTGGTCCCAGATACCGCGATTGTCCTCGCACAAAGTTCTCAAGATATTTATTAAGGTGCCATTAGGCCTTTCTATCACACCGTTTGCAGACGGGTGATAAGGAGTTGTCCTTAGATGATCAATCTGTAACAACTGAGTCAACTCTCGTAAGAGAGTGTTGACGAACTCCTTTCCTTGATCCGTGACTAGAATCGGCGGGATGCTGTGTACACAGACTACATTCTTGTAGAACGCTGCTGCCACTTCCTTGGCTGCCTTCGTACGAAGGGGGGTTGCTACCAAGAAGCGTGACAGGACGTCTATCACTGTCAGTACATACCTATAACCTTCGTCTGAAACAGACAAAGGTCCGACAATATCCATATGGACTCTGTCAAACGGTTGGCCAACCTCTGGATACCTCATAAGTGGAGCTGGCGGGGATCCCCTCTTCTTAAACCGACAACAGACAGGACAAGATCTGACATATTGCTCCACGTCCGCCTTCATTCCCGGCCAGTACGCGAACTTGCGACAGCGTGCCAACGTAACCTTAGTGCCTCCATGCCCTGCAGGTAGCATGGAATGCGCCAAAGCTAACGCGTTAGGAATGTAGCTTGGTGGAACGATAACCAGTCTTTTCTGCTTGTTGTATTCATCGCAAACATCGCGGTAGAGAATGCCGTTCTCTACACACACTTCACTAAGAGGCAGTTTTTGAAGTGCCTCTTAGCTGCATTAACGTTACATTGCTCCTCTCTGCAACCTTTGTCTCATCTTTCTCATGTACGTTACCACCGGTGGTTTGTTCAAAAGCATGCTTCAATTCTCTCAGTTCAGGATCGCGATCCTGGTGCTCCATGAGTCCAGCAAGCCTCCAATGGAGAAACTTATCCTGTTTGTCATGTCCCTCCGGAGAGGCGACAGACGTGTCCTGTCCACCCGTAAGGGTGACAGACATAATTCGAGCATCCAATTCGCCTTCTATCACGTCACTCTCCTGATTCCTAATCCTTGACAAAAAATCTGCTACCATGTTGCTGGAGCCTGGGAGATAATCAATACTAAAGTCAAATTCTCCTAGAAGTGTCTGCCAGCGTGCAATCCTGCTGCTAGGTACTGTGCTTTTTAACAGCCAAGTCTATGGTCCGACAGGATGTGTATCCTATAACCCAAGATAAGGGGTCGATTAGTACTGAGGCCATAGATGACTGCTAAAGCTTCTCTCTCTACCGCTGAGTAGTTACGTTCTGCTCCATTCAGGGTTCTACTAAAATATGCTATGGGACGTAAACTACCATTTTCATCCTTTTGTTGCAACACACCACCTATTGCCTTATCTGACGCATCTGTGGTGAGATTGAAGGGCTTCCGGAAATCCGGAAAGGCTAAAACAATGTCAGTCGTTAGACTGTTCTTTAGTGTGCTAAATGCATGCAATGCCTCTTCATTCCACTCCAGATGTGTCTTATCATTCTTGGTTACTTTCCTCCCTTTGAGTAAATTATTAAGTGGGGATGCTATCTTGGCAAAGTCTTTAATGAATTTCCTATAAAAGTTAACCAATCCCAGGAAACCTTGAAGTTCTTTGACTGTTTTCGGAGGAGTGAGTTGTTGCACCGCCTGTACCTTTGAGGGCTGAGGCTTCAAGCCAGAAGCACTAACAATGTGACCCAGATAATCTACTTGCTCTTTGAAAAAGGAACACTTATCTAGTCTTAAGGACAGGTGAGCCTTCTGCAGTCTGTCCAAGACGGCATGGAGGTTCTTTAGGTGATGGTCCATGTCTTTCCCTTGTACTATCAAATCATCAAGGTATACATGTACAATTCTTCCTGTCAGACCTATGAGAACTTGATTCATGATCCGTTGATAGGCTGCAGGTGCTGTTTTTAATCCAAAGGGGACTGTAGTGAATTCATATAGGCCATAAGGTGTCGTGAAGGCTGTCAAGTGTTTAGATTCCTCTGCCAATGGGACTTGGTGGTAGCCCTGGCGCAAATCAAGGGAGGTGAATACTTTACTTTCCCCTAACTGTTGCAAAATGAGGTTAATGTTAGGGAGGGGATGTTTGTCATCAATCAATTCATCGTTCAAAGCGCGGAAGTCGAGACAAAGTCTGACTCCACCATCCTTTTTAGCAACAGGGACTAGAGGTGCGCTGTAGGGTGACGCACTAGGGCGTATAATACCCTGGGCCTCCAGGTCCTTGAGCTGAATCTCTATTTCTTTATGATATTTTACTGGTATTGGGTATGGCTTTTTATATATAGGCTTGTCATTTTTTAGCCTTAAAGTGTGAACATAATAGGGGGTAATAGTGAGTGGCTCGTTTTTTAGAGCAAACACATCAGGATACTTGCGGGTTAGGCCCTTCAGACAGCAATTTTCCCGTTGTGAGGGTAAAAATAGCTCGTCTATCAGCTTATCGAGTACCATCTGCTTACTTGACTGGGTGACAGGCGGCTTTGTAGCTGTTTTGTGACAGCCGCTACACATTCATTAGTCGATGATTGATAGTATTCTGAGTGACAAGAATAAATGTGTCCCATCACTTCACCTGTTGGCATCTCAATAGTTTCTTCAGTTGGGTTAGCATAGGGAATGATGAATTTGCCTTTGGTTTGTTTGACGTTAGGAGTTAAGGTTACTAACCCGGGAAATAAAAATGAAGAGATATCATTGGACCTTGGGAGAAATAAGGCTTGCTGGGCTCTGCCAATCTCTGCCTCCAGAGTGACATACCCTGCCGTGCCTGGTAGCAAGGACGCCACGTTAATAGCGTATGCTTTCACTGGTACTTCCTCCATCTCGTCTAAAGTAGGTTTAAGGTCGGTTAGTCAATCTTCTGTGTACGGGCTCATATCGTCCGCAGCCAGGAATGAACTTCCACTGGGTAGGCGCCCACCATTACACTAAACTGCCCAGGTGTGGCCAGGTGCAGCTACCACATTTGTCTCCACATAAATTCTAGGCCCAACAAAACTGCTGTTGGTAACACTATACCTTGTGATATTACTACAAACTTTTCTATAATTTCTCCGTGCCCAAAGTCTACTACTACTTCGGCTATTCCTTTATTAGGGATTGGAGTCCGATCTACCCCTTGTATGGAGAGAGGTTCTGTAACTATCATCTTCCCGCCTACCTTCCTAAATAAATCTTCTTCTATTAGGGACGCTCCTGCTCCTGTGTCTAGCATTGCGTAAACCATCTCCTTTGGTGCATTAGCGCCTACGCACAATCTCAACGTGAGGGCGTTGGTAGGGCCGTGTACTCCGGGCGCCAGGCAGCGCAAGGCGAGACAGGCTGACGCCTGTTTCGAGTGGGCTGGTACTGAGGGTACCGAGAGCCCGTTGGTGGGTGGTAGGCACCCCTATACTGCCTTCCATATGTGCAATCGCGAGCCATGTGTCCTACATACCCACAAGCATAACATGTGGGTGGCGTGGGCGCGTTCCCATATGGGCGTGTAGGTGGCGCGGCGTGCCGTCCTCCCCTTTGGGGTATCGGGTAACGTGACTGGCCTGGAGGGCGTGGAGGACGGGCTTGTGAGACATGTTTGGGTCCGGATGCCTGGGTGGAACAGACGTTCAGCACTTTTATTTCTTTGGCGATATCGGCATCGGATAGCTTCGACTCTGGATAAGCTTTAATATACTCATACCCTTTCTTTAATACCTTCTGTGGGTCCCCCTTTTCTTCCTCCGTTAGGATGAGTAAGAGGGCCGGAGGGAAAGCCTCTCTGAGCCGTAAAGCGGTTATCTCAGTTAGCAAACTGGCATTGTCAGGCTTGAGAGCGATCAACTCGTCTCTCAATGTCTCCAGGCGGATGAGGAAGGTGCGGATGTTTTCTCCTGTCCGCCGTTTTGCCTCTCCCAATTCTTTCTGGAGGACCGAAAAGGTCCTTACTGTGGGAAACACACGTAGGAAGTCTTCCTTTACTTTTTCCCAATCCTGTCCACATCTAGTGATACAACCGAGGAGATGATCGCGCGCTGCTCCCAGGGCATATTGTTTGGCTAACTCAATCTTTCCGGTAGTGTCCCAATTTGCCTGTGTCCGGCTTTCAATATCCTCTATCCATTTCTTTGCTAGCTTATGGCATGGGAGGTTTGGTGCTTTGCTACTTTTTCTTCTCCACCACAAAATATAAGAGTCCCTGCACTCTACTAAAATCATTCAAGGTATGACGGCTAAGTAGCGTGACAAGATCATCATGGGCAAGGGTGATCGATTTTCCAGCTCCTTTGGTGGGGGGAGGGTTCTTGCCTTCGTCTGGCATTTTTTAACTCTAAAGTCTTATTCCCGTAATTCCAAGAATAACTGTCTTCTCCCTCGCTTTCGGATGTGGACATACACCAGTACAATACCAATATAAACCAATATAAATTGCAAGTTTCACTACAAGTTTCACCACAAGTTTCACCACAAGTTTCACCACAAGTTTCACCACCCCACACCTGACACCAATGTTGTAACCCGTAATCCGGGTCACACAGGGGAGACGACACACTGTTTGTACTAGTGACACTTGACTTAAAATTCTGGTACTTTAGGAGTATTTAAAGGAGTTCGTAAATGGGATGATGAAACGGTGTCGCCTTTCTTATATGTATTTTATTCTACCTTAATACTACTTAATATTACAAAGGGTAAAAATATTGTTTAAACCAGCGACTGGCTTACGAGACTCAATGAGTCTTCAGGTTTTCTTTCACTATTGGTTACTGACGTTACCAATGGTATAATATTGAGTAAATACTCACACAATAAAGTATCATAGAAATATAATCCTAAGTAAAACTAAGATAATAGAACACAATAGATATGTTAGATACGCTTTCCTCTATGGCACCACTTTACTCCATACTCACAGTAGCAAAGATGACTGTTCTGCCCATGTTGTCTAGGGAAGGACAACTGGGTGTATAGCAACGAACAGAGTGCTGGTTGATCTGATCTCTTGGCTGCATAAATGCTTCTTATATAGGCATGACATACATACAGACATCACGAGGGTAATACGTCAGGCGTGTGAGTCATACATCAAACTCACACCGAGCTCATACAATAATCTACCTAACCGACATGTGTAATAAGGTCGATTTTAATCCTAGTGTAGCTGTCACGCGGTGACGCAGCTTTGTTTTCATAACATTTTGTTCCGCGGTTGATCGTGTTTTGGCCGCGGTTGATTGTGTTTTGGCCTAGAGAGATAAGCGGGTGCGTTAATGGGCAATTGCAATTGTGTATAGGTTGGTAAATGAACAGTGCGTGTGGGGACAATCATGTCTTGGAGTCCGTGTTGTGTTTTAGCGGTCGATACCGCTGTTGTCATCGGAAAATATTGCCGGTGAAGATGATGATGACACGAGTGGTGTCGCAGCCCTCGGGGCACCACAATGATAAAGCTTAAACATAATGTTGCTTATAATAATTAGAATGATTGTGTACATTTATTTATATGTAGTGACTCGTAACAAAAGAGATT
>NW_026111658.1:401720-409220 GCF_024679095.1 Eriocheir sinensis
TTAGGAAAATTCCGAGTAACATCGAAATCCACAATTATCCTATTATGAATTTAAGGCATTGTACACAAATTTACCCGTCTGCAACTGTGCAACATCTGGTGACGCTAATAGTCTGTAACCTCGGTGAGCAAAACAACCATTGTGTGACATCATTCTTAGATTGGGATAATCTCTGACTTTATAGACTACACCAAGAAAGTCTGTGGAGATCAGTTATGAATGCCCCGCCCGTGCAGCAGATCCACACAATTCAGGAAATGGGTCGTAGGAATGTGGCGCCCCCTTATACGGAGCAATATGTATGCGTGAAATATCTATCACTGTTTGTTGTAAATGCCACGCACACACGAGGGAACAGGAAATGCGTAGTAGGAAAGCGGTGCTCCCTTTCTCGGAGAACACGTGGAACATCTATCACTCCTTGGTCGCGTGAAGACAAGCTTTATCACCGGAAGGCTATTGCGATATCACTGGAGCTAAATTGCCTTACCATTCCCCTAACCCTTGCACGCTTACCATTTTGACCTTAATGTCCTTAGTGGTGAAAGGTCACTATTCTGCAGCGCTGGGTTACTGTTTGAGCGAGGATGGGGAACTGGCGGGGGAAAATGGCCCGTATTCTTAAACGCCACAATGCTCAAGGCACACGTATACAGCAAGGCTTTCAAAGGAGGTACGGGGATATCCAGGGGTAGTTTTATGACCCTGGTGGTAGTCTGATCCTTCATCTGTACCATGAACCTAAAAAAACACTCATTAGAACCCGACATTTCCAGGGGTAGTTTTATGACCCTGGTGGTAGTCTGACCCTTCATCTGTACCATGAACCTGAAAAAACACTCATTAGAACCCGATATTTCAAGGGGTAGTTTTATGACCCTGATGGTAGTCTGACCCTTCATCTGTACCATGAACCTGAGAAAACACTCATTAGAACCCGATATTTCAAGGGGTAGTCTTATGACCCTGGTGGTAGTCTGACCCTTCATCTGTACCATGAACCTGAGAAAATACTCATTAGAACCCAGTATTTCCAGGGGTAGTTTTATGACCCTGGTGGTAGTCTGACCCTTCTTTTGTGCGTAGAACCTGAAAAAAACACTCATTAGAACCCGATATTTCAAGGGGTAGTTTTATGACCCTGATGGTAGTCTGACCCTTCACCATGAACCTGAGAAAACACTCATTAGAACCCAATATTTCAAGGGGTAGTCTTATGACCCTGGTGGTAGTCTGACCCTTCATCTGTACCATGAACCTGAAAAAATACTCATTAGAACCCGATATTTCAAGGGGTAGTCTTATGACCCTGGTGGTAGTCTGACCCTTCATCTGTACCATGAACCTGAAAAAACACTCATTAGAGCCCGACATTCCCAGGGGTATTTTTTTCCCTTTCCTTCCTTACCCATCTCTCCCTTTGCCTTCCTTTCCTTTCCCTCCCCTAAGCCATCCCTCCCTTCCCTTCCCTTCCCTAACTTACCCTCCTCTTCCCTTCACTAGACTTCCTTCCTCTTCCTTCCCTTTCCTTCCCTAACTTACCCTCCTCTTCCCTTCACTAGACTTCCTTCCTCTTCCTTCAATTCCCTTCCCTTCCTTACCCTTCTCTTCCCTTCCTCACCCATTTCTTTCCAAACATTCCTTCCTCTTCCCTTCCCTACCCCTCCCTTCCCCTCCATACCCTTCCATTCCCTTCCCTTCCCTTCCTTACCCTTCCATTCCCTTCCCTTCCCTTCCCTTCCCTACCCTTCTCTTCCCTTCCTCACCCATTTCTTTCCAAACATTCCTTCCTCTTCCCTTCCCTACCCCTCCCTTCCCCTCCATACCCTTCCCTTCCCTTCTCTTCCATACCTTTCCCTTCCCTTCCCTTCCTTCCCTCCCTACCCTTCTCTTCCTTCCTCACCTTTTCTTTCCAAACATTCCTTCCTCTTCCTTCCCTACCCTTCCTTCCCTCCATACCCTTCCTTCCTTCTCTTCCTTACCCTTCCCTTCCCTTCCCTTCCTAACCCCTCCATCCCCTACCCTTCCTTCCTTCCTTCCTTCCTTCCCTACCCTTCTCTTCCCTTCCTCACCATTTTCTTTCCAAACATTCCTACCTCTTCCCTTCCCTACCCCTCCCTTCCCCTCCATACCCTTCCCTTCCCTTCCCTTACCTTAAATACCCTTCCTTCCTTCCTTCCTTCCTTCCTTCCTTCCTTCCCTTCCCTTCCTTACCCTTATCTTCCTTCCTCCCTTTTCTTTCCAAACATTCCTACCTCTTCCTTCCCCCCTCCTTCCCTCCATACCCTTCCTTCCCTACCCTCCCTTCCCTCCATACCCTTCCTTCCCTTCCCTTCCTTCCTTCCCTTCCTTCCATCCCTTTCCCTTCCTTACCCTTCCTTCCCTTCCTTCCTTACCCTTCTCTTCCCTTCCTCACCCTTCTCTTTCCAAACATTCCTACCTCTTCCCTTCCCTACCCCTCCCATCCCCTCCATACCCATCCCATCCCTTCCCCTCCTTACCTTCCTTCCTTCCTTCCTTCCTTCTTCTCTTCCTTCCTCACCATTTTCTTTCCAAACATTCCTTCCTCTTCCCTTCCCTACCCTCCTTCCCTTCCTTCCTTCCCATCCCTTCCTTCCCTTCCCTTCCATTCCTTCCCTTCCCTTCCTTCCCTTCCCTTCCCTTCCTTCTTCCCTTCCTTCCTTACCCTTTTCTTTCCAAATATTCCTTCCTCTTCCCTTCCCTACCCCTCCCGTTCCCTCCTTACCCTTCCCTTCTCTTCCCTCCCCTTCCCTACCCTATCCTTCTCTTCCCTTCCTCACCCTTTTCTTTCCAAACATTCCTTCCTCTTCCCTTCCCTACCCCTCCCTTTCCCTCCTTACCCTTCCCTTCCCTTCCCTTCCCATCCCTTCCTTTCCCTTCCCTTCCCTTCCCTTCCCTTCCCTTCCTTGCCCTTCCTTAGGGTTTGGGTTTTCCCGTCTTTCTTTCTCTCTGATTTATCATCCTCCTCCTCCCCGAGTGGCTCCCGGTCACAAGTGGAGTGCCACAGGGGTCAGTGCTGGGACCCATACTTTTCATCATATATATCAACGACCTAGGACTAGGATTAAAAT
Organism: Eriocheir sinensis; assembly: GCF_024679095.1. NCBI lineage: Eukaryota > Metazoa > Arthropoda > Malacostraca > Decapoda > Varunidae > Eriocheir > Eriocheir sinensis. The sequence continues at coordinate 404,813 of NW_026111658.1, forward strand.
CCAATCTTTCAAAATTTACCGACGACACAAAGGTGGGTGGGAAGGCCCTCACGACGGCAGACTGCGAAATTATCCAGAGAGACCTGGACCAGATTACTCGGTGGTCAGAAAAATGGCAGATGTCTTTCAACACTACCAAATGTAAAGTAATGCATATCAGATCCAGAAACAGCTACCACACATACCACATGGGTGGCGAACCATTACATGTAGTGCAAGAAGAAAGAGACCTCGGGGTCACCATCAGCACTCAGCAGTGACTTGAAACAAACAAAACACTGCAAGTCCGTCTGTAAGAAATCTAATTCAGTGCTTGGGTTCACAGCGATGAACCTCGAATACAAGACACCGGGAGTTATGTTATCCTTGTATAATTCGCTGGTAAGGCCCCACCTGGAATACGCCGTGCAATTCTGGTCTCCTAATTACAGGAAAGACATTGAATTACTTGAGAGAGTACAGCGCCGCGCCACGAAGATGATACCATCACTGAGGACGAAGCCCTATGAAGAGCGACTCTAGCGACTCAACCTCTTCACGTTGGAAAAGAGACGCCTGCGGGGAGACATGATACAAGTCTTTAAGTACCTGAACAACCTCAGCAACGTTGATCACTCCAAACTCTTCACGCTACAAACTAACTTGAGAACAAGAAACAACGGAAAAACAATTCAATATCGACATCGGCAGGTGTTATTTCTCGAATAGAGTTGTTCGCCACTGGAACAGCCTTCCTGCAGAAATGGTTAGCGCAGAGACCATCAACTCCTTCAAGAAACGCATTGATCGCCACTTTGCTGCATCGGGAGTGAACTGAACGTTCCCAAGAGTAGATACACAAGTGCTTTAATCCTTCCCTGCAAGCCACTCCTATGGCAAACGGATTGATTGAATCACTGAACGCAGGCAGCCTAGTAATGAGCCAACAGGCTTTCTGCTGCCTGCTAGTCCATGTTTCCATGTTTCTGCTTCCATCTGCTCCTCCTCCTCTGTCTTCTCCTCCTCTGTCTCCTCCTCCTCCTCAACCAACCCGTAGCGTCAGTGCGACTCACAAGAAACTGTGTAACTAACGACGCCTCCGACAAGCGAACTGATACAACTCGTCACGGCCACATTTCTATCATGTACACAAATGCATGTAGTTTAATACCCGAAAAGGACGAAATTAGGGCGTATATTGCAACAGAGAAACCAGATGTGGTAGCCATCACAGAGACTTGGGCCAACTCTACTCATCTAGAATCCGAACTGTCATTCCCTGGGTACGAAAGTTTCCACAAAAGTCGAAAGCACAAGAAAGGAGGAGGAGTAGTCTGCTACGTAAAAAGTACACTCCCTGCCATAAAAATAGACAAACAGGACGCAGAGAAATACGATTCTGTCTACGTGGAAATAACCGCAAATAACAAGAAACTAACACTTGCAACCGTATACAGGCCTCCGAAACAACAGGCAGCCGATGACACTGCCCTCTACGAAGAGATTCACTCTGTAACACAAAGCAAGGAAACAATTATAATTGGGGACTTAACTGCCCTAACATTGACTGGGGACTGATGACTAGAGATCAAGAGGGTAACAGGCTTATAGAAATGGTGGAGGATTTGTTCCTCACTCAATTTGTAACTAAACCAACAAGAGAAAATAATCTGCTGGATCTGGTATTAGTAAGCGACCCCGACCTCATTCGCGACTGTACAGTTGGTGAGAAACTTAATGGGTGCGATCACCACTTAATCCGTTTTAATATCAATATATGTCACTAACTCGTAGATAATCCGTCAGTGATACCAGATTACAAAAAAGTAAATTTCAACTTAGCCCGTGCGCTGTTTCCCCCTACGACCTGGGACCAACTTGGCATCACCGACAATACAATCGACAATGCGTGGAACGTCTTCAAAGATAAGTTGTTGCAAGTAGAGAAGGCTACAGTGTCTACGAAATCCAGGCGAGTAAATGGGGCCGTAGATCCACCGTGGATGACCAGAGAAATAAAAAGAGCAGTAAACTTAAAAAAAAGGAATTATAATTTGATGAAAGAGAATGCTACGGCCGAAGCCAGCACACAGTACCACAACAGCCTTAGAGCTTGTCACAGACTTATTCGGAGTAGCAAACGCAACTATGAAAAGCAAATAGCGCGCGAAATCAAAACTAACTCCAAGAAATTCTTCACGTACGTAAGATCGAAAAAGAAAATAAAATCCAATATTGGTCCCCTGATAGACGAGACTGGATCTGTAACTCAGGACAGTAAACAGATGGCCAGAATCATCAATAGTAACTTCGCATCCGTATTCACAGTCGAGGACATCGAAACCATTCCCGAGGGTCCTGACCCGCCGAGTGAGATCACGCCGCTGGAAATTGACTCAATATGCGACTAAGAAGTAAAAAAGTACTTGGACAAACTCGACACGAACAAATCAACGGGACCCGACAGTTTGTCCCCGCGGTTATTAAAAGAGCTTAAACAACAAATACATCAACCACTCACTAACATATTCAACCGGTCAGTCCAACTAAACAAGGTCCCGGAAGACTGGAAGATGGCGAACGTAACACCGATTTTCAAAAAAAGAGACAAAAGCGTTGCATTAAACTACAGGCCCATAAGTTTGACATCAGTGGCAGGAAAAATACTCGAAAAGATTATTAGAGATAAACTTGTTAAGTTTCTAGAAAACAATAATATAATCTCCGACACCCAGCATGGCTTCAGAAACAAGCGCTCCTGCCTAACGAATTTATTAGACTTCTTCCAAGGTATATATAAGAACTGGGATGCCCACATTCCCAGTGATGTTATATACCTGGACTTTCAGAAAGCCTTCGACAAGGTATCGCACGAGCGACTCCTTAAGAAACTGCACTCGGCGGGCATCGGAGCCAATCTGATCGCGTGGATAAGAGATTGGCTCACCGACAGAAAACAACGAGTACTACTCAACGGACAGCCTTCCGATTGGCTTCCAGTCACTAGTGGAGTGCCTCAAGGGTCAGTGCTGGGACCCATCCTCTTTATCATATATATCAATGACCTAGAATCAGGACTGAAATCCACAATATCGAAATTTGCAGATGACACCAAGGTGGGTGGAGATGCCCTCACAAAGACCGACTGCGAAATAATTCAGAAAGACCTCAATCACATTATCGAATGGTCGGAAAAATGGCAAATGTCTTTTAATGTTGACAAATGCAAAGTCATGCACATTGGGTCCCAAAATAGTAACCATACATACTTCATGAATGGGAGACCTCTGCAAGCGATGCAGGAGGAAAAGGATCTTGGAGTCACTATCAGCAGTGACCTGAAACACGCGAATCACTGTAAAAAAGCATACAACAAGGCCAACATTATGCTCGGGTTCATAGCGAGGAACTTCGAGTGTAAAACACCAGACGTGATGCTATCCTTGTATAATTCCATGGTAAGAACGCACCTCGAGTATGCAGTGCAGTTCTGGTCTCCCAATTACAGAAAGGACATTGCTCTACTGGAAAGGATTCAACGACGCGCCACAAAGATGATTCCGACCTTCAGGGCTCAACCGTACGAGGAACGACTCAAGCGACTCAATCTCTTTACATTGGAGAAAAGACGCCTACGAGGGGATATGATTCAAGTCTTCAAGTATCTAAAAAATTTCAATAACGTCGATTACTCCAAATTCTTTGAACTGCAAACCAAACTCAAGAACTAGAAATAACGGTTTACCCATTCAGTCGAGTCGATGTAACACAGACATTGGAAGGAGTTTCTTTTCAAACCGAGTCATCCGCCACTGGAACAATCTTCCCTCAGAAGTAGTAAAAGCGAATACCATCAACTCCTTGAAATATAGAATCGACCGTCATTTCGCTGCGTCGGGAGTAAACTGAATAATGAGGGGCTTCCATCTGCTCCTTAATATCGAGGTGCTTTCATTTGCTCACCAAGCCCCAAGTAGCGGTCGAGCAGATTAAATCACCCAAGCGGACGACCTCGTAATGAGCCAATAGGCTTTCTGTTGCCTGCATTTCCATGTTTCCATGTTTCCATGTTTCCTCTGTCTCCTCCTCCTCCTCCTCCATTTTCTGATTTTGTCGTTGTTTTCCACTCTCGCTCTCTCGTCCATAATTTATTTCATTATTCTTATTAAGGTGTCTCACGTTCAGAGGACCGTTTTTTTGTTGTTGTTATTTCACGTTCGTAATACATTTTCCCATTGTTTACAGCACACTGAGGACCCTGATTTTGATTGTTGTTGTTGTTGTTGTTGTTGCACGTTGATTGTACCTTCCCTATTTTTATACTTTTTGTTTTGCTATTTTCTTATTTTTTATTTTTGTTATTATTTATCTTGTTGTGTTGTTATGTTATTTATTGTTTTTTTTTTGTTCTGCTTTGTTTTCTTATTCT
>NW_026111658.1:414220-420283 GCF_024679095.1 Eriocheir sinensis
ATTATGTACATAATAAAAGATATGGCTTCATCACTACGCAAATGCCCCGGGTGCAAGGGTCGCTTCGCCCCACAATATTTTGATAAGGAGGCGGAGTCATGTAGACACTGTCACATGGAAAAGAGGATCTCAGATTTACAGAGGGGTTTATCTGAGTGCCTTACAGCCTTGAACCAACGTCCGCCTCTACCCGATCCCGCCCCCACTGCTTCTTCCTCTTCTTCTTCTTCTTCTTCTTCTTCTTCTTCCTCTTTCTCTTCCTCTTCTTCTTCTTTGCCTTCCTCTTCTTCTTCTCTTACCCCGACTGCCTTCACCCCTTCTTCATCTCCCTCCTCCCTCTCCTCCACCCTCCCAGGGGTCCGGACGAGAGCCATGGCCCGCAAGGCTAGGTCTTCTTCTTCTTCTTCTTCTTCTTCTTCTTGTGTTACCGCTTCCACTGCGTGCCCATCCATCTCCTTCTCGTCCCCCCCGTCCTCCTTCTCCTCCTTCTCCCCCCCCTCCTCGTCGTTCCCCTCCCCCTCCCCCTCCTCCTCCTCCTCCTCCTCCTCCTCCTCCTCTTCCCTCTCCTCCTCCTCCTCCTCCTCCTCTGCTTCTTCCTCTCCTTCTTCTTCTTCTTCTTCATCTTCTTCTTCTTCTTCTTCTTCTTCTTCTTCTTCTTCTTCTTCTTCTTCTTCTTCTTCTTCTTCTTCTTCTTCTTCTTCTTCTTCTTCGTCTTCCTCTTCTTCTGCTTCCACCTCCTCTGCCCGCTCATCCGTTTCCTCGTCCCCCTCGTCCTCCTCCTCCACTCCCTCCTCCTCCTCCTCTTCTTCTTCGTCTTATTCTTCTTCTTTTTCCTCTTATTCTTCCTCCTCATCCTCCTCCTCCTCCTCCTCCTCGTAGTCCTCCTCCTCCCCTTCCTCCTCCTCCTCCTCCTCCTCTTCCTCCTCTTCCTCCTCCTCCTCCTCCTCATCGTCATCATCATCATCATCATCATCATAATCTACTTTTCCTGCTTCTTCTCCTTCTTCTTCTTCCTTCTCCTCACCTCCTTCCTCCTTCTTCCTCCTCCTCCTCCTCCTCCTCCTCCTCCTCCTCCTCCTTCTCCTTCCTAGCTTGCAGGCGTAGAGGGAAGACCATCCTCCCAGCCGTCTCCTGTGAAGACGGATCACACTTCAACGGATCAAGGGTCAACACCAAGGTTAACATAAAACTGGTGGGTGACAGCATTGTTAGAGAACAACTGACTGAGTTCTGTGGACGAAGTATCAAGAACAGAAGACGCTACTGTATTCCTGGTGCAAAACTACAAGATATAGAAGAAGCGGTAGACCTCGTCTCAGACCGCACGGAGCAGGACACACTCTTTGTTTTGCACGCTGGCACGAACAACGTTCAAACAATGCGCACAGAGGAAATTTTAGCCGACTACCGACGAGTAACCCGCCGCTACAAGGAAAAGTCACGCCACATCATTGTCTCCGGGATTCTTCCGAGAAACAACGCCTTCACAGGCTTCCACAGAAAGGCGTCAAACATCAACAACAGACTGAAGCACCTCTGTCAGGACGAGGAGGTTTCGTACGCAAATGTGTGGGATCATTTCTTTGATAACCCCGCCCTTTTCCGTCCTGACGGTCTTCACCTCAATGCGATTGGCTCAGCACGGCATGGTAGGCTGCTGAACGAGGAGGTACTTTTGTACTCAATTAACTCCGAGCGCGGGAGGGGCACCAAAGTATCGTAAACAACCAACCAGTAGAGACCGCCCATCATACACCAACGCCCCCAACAGAAAGCACACGCAGACACCAGACTACTGTGTCTCGAAGCATTGAAGTCAAGAAGGACATTTCTGTCCTATACACCAACGCGCGGAGCTTAATACCCAAACGGGATGAGTTACTTGCCTACGTTGACGTAGAAAGTCCGGACGTGATTGCCATCACCGAAACGTGGGCCACGTCTGACCACCTAACGACCGAATTCTCAATTCCGGGATACGAGAGCTTTTACAAAAACAGACTTCACAAGAAAGGAGGAGGTGTTATCTGTTACGTCAAGAACAAATACCCTGCCGAGGAAATAACCAAAGGAGACTCAGAGAAATATGACACTGTATATGTTGAACCAGAGACTAGCAAGCACAACAAAATAACGATTGGAACCGTTTACAGAACTCCAAAGCAACAAGCAGCGGACTACGAAGCGCTGTACGAGGAAATTCACATCGTAACACAAAACAAACAGTAAGTCATTATCGGGGACTTTAATTGTTCCAACATTGACTGGACCACGATGATTGGAGATCGGGAGGGTAACAGATTGCTCGAAATGTTAGAGGACACTTTTCTTACTCAGATTGTTACCCAACTGACGAGGGAAAATAACATATTAGACCTAGTACTCGTGAGTGATTCAGATCTCACACGTGAATGTCAAGTCGGCGAAAAACTGGATGGTTGCGACCATCACCTAATTCGCCTAAAGATCAGAACAGACCATGAACTCACCGAAAACACGTCCAAGATTCCAGACTACAAAAAAGCCAATTTTAACTTCGTTCGTGAGCTGCTAACCCAGACATCTTGGGAACCCATGAACTTCACTCCGGTGGACGGCGCGTGGAACGGCTTTAAGAACAAACTCCTGGAGGTAGAGGGAACGACTATACCCATGAAGACAAGGAGAACAACTAATGCCACAAGCACGCCATGGATGACTACCCAAGTTCGAAGGGCGATTAATTTGAAGAAGAGAAAATGCAACTTGCTAAAGGAAAACAGCACTGACGAGGCACGCGAACAGTACCATCAAAGCCTCAGAGCTTGCAGAACACTCATTCGCCAGCGTAAACGCGACTATGAAAAACAAATTGCACGCGAAGCCAAGTCCAACCCGAAAAAGTTCTTCACGTATATAAGAACCAAAAAGAAGACAAAAAGCAATATCGGTCCCCTAAAAGATGAAAGTGACGTACTAACACAGGACAGTAGACAAATGGTCGAAATCCTAAACAGAAACTTCGCGTCTGTGTTCACGGTCGAGAATACCCAGTCCGTACCCGAGAGCCCTTCCCCACCTATGGGAATCACTCCCCTAGAAATTGGCACAATCGACGAACGGGATGTGAAAAAGTACCTAGACAAACTCGAGACAAACAAGTCTACCGGACCCGACGACTTGTCACCCAGGCTGCTCAAGGAACTCAAGCAGCAAATCCTCAAGCCACTCACCGCCATCTACAATCTGTCACTACAACAAAACAAAGTCCCAAAAGACTTGAAACAAGCGAACGTAACACCGATCTACAAAAAGGGAGTCAAAAGTGTGGCCCTAAACTACAGACCAATCAGCTTGACCTCAGTGGCGGGAAAAATCCTCGAGAAGATCATCAGAGACAAATTCGTTAGGTTCCTTGAAGACAACAACATCATTTCCGATGCTCAGCACGGTTTCAGGAACAAGCGCTCATGCTTAACCAATTTATTGGACTTCTTCCAAGTTATCTATGAAAACTGGGATAATCATATCCCCATTGATGTTATATATCTAGACTTTCAAAAAGCCTTTGACAAAGTGCCACATGAAAGACTCCTCAAGAAACTTAAGTCGGCAGGATTAGGCGACGATCTGACAGCGTGGATCAAAGACTGGCTCACTGAAAGAAAACAACGAGTTGTACTCAACGGACAGGCCTCCGAGTGGCTCCCGGTCACAAGTGGAGTGCCACAGGGGTCAGTACTGGGACCCATACTTTTCATCATATATATCAACGACCTAGAACTAGGATTAAAATCCAATCTTTCAAAATTTGCCGACGACACAAAGGTGGGTGGGAAGGCCCTCACGACGGCAGACTGCGAAATTATCCAGAGAGACCTGGACAAGATCACTCGTTGGTCAGAAAAATGGCAGATGTCCTTCAACACTGCCAAATGTAAAGTAATGCATATCGGATCCAGAAACAGCAACCACATATACCACATGGGTGGCGAACCACTACATGTTGTGCAAGAGGAAAGAGACCTCGGGGTCACCATCAGCAGTGACTTGAAAGAAACAAAACATTGCAAGTCCGCCTGTAAGAAAGCCAATACAATGCTTGGGTTCATATCGAGGAACTTCGAATACAAGACGCCGGGAGTTATGTTATCCTTGTATAATTCGCTGGTAAGGCCCCACCTGGAATACGCCGTGCAGTTCTGGTCTCCTAATTACAGGAAAGACATTGAATTACTAGAGAGAGTACAGCGCCACGCCACGAAGATGATACCATCACTGAGGACGAAACCCTATGAAGAACGATTCGAGCTACTCAACCTCTTCACGTTGGAAAAGAGACGACTGCGGGGAGACATGATAAAAGTCTTTAAGTACCTGAACAGGCTCAGCAACGTTGATCATTCCAAACTCTTCACGCTACAAACTAACCTGAGAACAAGAAACAACGGAAAAACAATTCAAGCAAAGCGATGCAATACCGACATCGGCAGGAGTTATTTCTCGAATAGAGTTGTTCGCCACTGGAACAGCCTTCCTGCAGAAGTGGTTAGCGCAGAGACCATCAACTCCTTCAAGAAACGCATTGATCGCCACTTTACTGTAACGGGAGTGAACTGAACGTTTCCAAGAGTAGGTACACAAGTGCCTTAATCCTTCCCTGCAAGCCATTCCTATGGCAAACGGATTGATTGAATCACTAAACGCAGGCAGCCTAGTAATGAGCCAACAGGCTTTCTGCTGCCTGCTAGTCCATGTTTCCATGTTTCCATGTTTCCATGTTTTTCTTCTATCACTTTTTTTAGCGCGGTGTTTTTCTGTTTGTTTTCCTTTTTCTCTATTCTCGGTGTTTTTTTCTTCTATCACTTTTTTTACCGCGGTGTTTTTCTGTTTGTTTTCCGTTTTTTTCTCTATTCTCGGTGTTTTTTTCTTCTATCACTTTTTTAGCGCGGTGTTTTTCTGTTTGTTTTCCGTTTTTTTCTCTATTCTCGGTGTGTTTTTTTCTATCACTTTTTTTAGCGCTGCGTTTTTCTGTGTTTTCCGTTTTTTTTTCTTTTTAGCGCTGTTTTTTTAGCACGGTGTTTATCTCTGTTTTCTGTTTTTTTTTTCTCTATTTCTTCTCGTCAGTTTTTTCCCTCTTTCTTTTTTCTGTTTTTTTTTTTGTGCGCTGTTTTTCTGTTTGTTTTCTGTTTTTTTCTCTATTCTTGGCATTTTTTTAGCTTTTTTTTTCTTTTTGCTTCTTTTTTTTTCTTTTTAGCGCGGTGTTTTCCTGTTTGTTTTGTTTTTTCCCTATTTCTTCTCGGCCATTTTTTTTTAGCGGTGTTTTTCTGTTTGTTTTCTGTTTTTTCTTTTCTATTTCATCTGTCTTTTTTTCTTTTTTTCTTTTTTAGCGCGGTGTTTTCTATTTGTTTTCTGTTTTTTTCTGTATTTCATCTCGGCCATTTTTTTCGTCTTTCTTTTTTCTATTTTTTTTTTTTTTTTTTTTAGTGCGGTATATTTGTTTGTTTTCTGTTTTTTTTCTCTATTTCTTCTTGGTGTTTTCTTTTTCTTGTTTCTTTTTTCTGTTGTTTTTGTCTTTTTTAGTGCAGTGTTTTACTCTTTGCTTTCTGTTTCTGTTTCTCTTCTTGGCGTTTCTTTCTTCTTTCTTTTTCTTTTTCTTTTCCTTTTTTGAGCGTTTTTTCTTTTTTTTTCTTTTTTTTTAGCGATGTGTTTTTCTGTTTTTGTTTTAACGCGTTTTTTTGTACGTTATTCCCATTTATACAATTTTTTTGGTGTGCCAGAGAGAGAGAGAGAGAGAGAGAGAGAGAGAGAGAGAGAGAGAGAGAGAGAGAGAGAGAGAGAGAGAGAGAGAGAGACGCTTTCCCTCAGTCCTCCTAAGCCCGTGGTTCCCAAGGAGGGGTCCATAGAGATTCTAATTATTTTCAAATTTATTATACTGGAATTAGGAGACATGCAGCTCAGAATAATATCGTCACCTTCGTAAACAAACCGCCCAAGTCATTGTTTTCTACTGTTCAGGAAATCGCAAAAGAACTCATTATTTCATTTGGCTTAAGATTTAGGCAGAAATGAAAAGGCCAAATC
>NW_026111659.1:357500-410000 GCF_024679095.1 Eriocheir sinensis
TCCTCATGGCGTCCATTTGAATAATTTAGCCTTTATAATCACTTTACTTGGTAGTATAATGTAAAACATTACATTAAATGGTACTGTCCCATTGAATTTTAAATTGCTAAAAAAATGTATTAGGACCATATAAATACAGTGTTTTTTTCTTACATCAGAGGACACGGCTCAAGGGCAACAAAATAGTTCAAAGCCCGCTACTCGCCGCTCTTTTAAAGATAAAAGTAAAAGAGTAGCCAAAAGAGAGGTCAATGTAGGGTTGAGAGGTGTCTTGATACACTCTTCTTGGAAAGAGGTCAAGTCATAGGGAAGGATGAAATACGAGGAAGTGTGTTCCAGAGTTTACCAGTGAAGAGGATGAAAGAATGGAGATGCTGGTTAACTCTTGCATAAGGGGTTTGACAGTATGGGAATGAGTATGAGTAGAAAGTCGTGTGCAGCGGGGCAGCAGGACGGGGGGAAGCATGCAGTTAAAGTTCAGAAGAGCAGCATGAACATATCGATAGAAGATAGAAAGAGGCAACATGGCGGCGGAGTTTAAGAGGTAGAACACTATCAGTAAGAGGAGGAGAGCTGATGAGACGAAGAGCCTTAGACTCAACTCTGTCTATGAAAGCTGTGTTAGTGAAGCCACCCCACACGTGAGATGCACATCTACTCCATACGAGGGCGGACAAGGCCCTATAAATGGGAAAGGATCTGTGCAGGGGAGAAGAACTGGCGGAGACGATACAAAACGCCCAGCCTCGAGGAAGCTGATTTAGTAAGAGAAGAGATAAAGTTTCCAGTTTAGATTTTTGAGTTAAGGATAGACTGAGGATGTTTAGTGTTGAAGATGGTGATAGCTGAGTGTTGTCGAAGAATAGGATAGATATCTGGAAGATTGTGTCAGAGGGATAGGTGGATAAACTGTGTTTTTGAGGCGTTGAAGGACACCAGGCTTTTTCTTTGCCCCAATCAGAAATAATAATAAGGGTCTGAGGCTAAGCGTTCTGCAGCTCCAGCCTTGAATCGTTTAGTTCCTGTAGGGTGGGTCTTCTATTAAAAGAAGTTGAGTAATGCAGAGTGGCGTCATCGGCGTAAGAATCGATAGGACAGTTCGTTTTGGAAAGATCATTGATGAACAACAGAAAGAGAGTGGAGATAAGACAGATTCTGCGGGACACCACTGTTAATAGGTTTAGGAAGAACAGTGACCGTCTACCACAGCAGAAATAGAACGGTCAGAAAGGAAACTGGAAATAAATGTACAGATAGAAGGATAAAACCGTAGGAGGGTAGTTTGGAAAGAAGATTTGTGCCAGACCCTATCAAAGGCTTTGATATGTCCAGCGCAATAGCAAAAGTTTCACCGAAACGCTAAGAGAGGATGACCAAGAGTCAGTTAGGATGGTAAGGAGATCACCAGTAGAACGCCCTTTGCGGAACCCATACTGGCAATTCAAAAGCTGTGATAGACAAGAAAGTAAAGCTATAGGACGGTAGTTTGAGGGATGCTTGGATCTATGCCTATGGTAATGGTCCGCAGAATTGTTTCACCTGCTCGGCTGGACCGTGGCTTTGAAAAGGTTGGGAACCACTTCTCAGACTATCTCTCCAAAGAGAGGCTCAAAGATGAGCTCCTGGGCAGCATGAACCAAAACAAGACGATGTCTCTATAAACACTCGCCTGCGCCAGAACGGTTGGACCGACCACCAGGCCGCACTAGGGAAAAACCTAACGGCGTAATAGGCCACGACGTAAAAAAAATAATGGTTATACAAAAGATAGATTAGATATAGGTATTTATTATGTATGAGTAAGAAAATTATAGCATTAGTATAGTGAAATATGGAATGTAAGTAAATGGAATAAATATGGAATGTATGTAAATGGAATGAATATGGGTTTTATGTAAATGGAAGTATGAGTGCTTATCGATTTTATTTTACTCCCCATCCTCCATTTTGTGTCGTTACATTTTCTTTATCTTTCTTTAACTAATAACCTCAAGATAATGTGAGTCATACAGGCAATAGATAAAGTATTCAAGTATATTGTGTATGAATGATATTTGGTATATATATGAAAGGTAAAAATGGAAAAGCAAAAGTGGGTGTGAAAGTTTTCTCTCTTGTGTATTATCAATCAATCAATTGGGGCATTCGCTGGTTGTGGCGTCGCCTCTCCCACCCTCCGACGCCAAGCCCGGGGTCCCTCCGAGTCTCCATGCAGGCCCCTTCCCATCCTGAGTACCTCCCGGCAGGATCTATCGATTTGTTCAAGGCACGAACTCCGTGGGAGTCCTGTTGGCTACCTTCCACTCAGGATTGTCTCTTGCAGAGACAACCCGATGAGAAGGATCAGCTTCTGGGTAATGTGCCACGTGCCCATACAGCCGAAGTTGGTGTTAACGGACTATGCAGGTAATATATGTTGAATCTGTCTCACAGAGTAGACACCAGTTTGACACAAAGTCATTCCAGCGATATCCCATGATTCTGCGTAGTCATTTATTACTAAAGTCCCCATTTAGTGTCCATGTCTCAAAACCAAAGAGTAAGACAGGGATCTTTGTCCTTCTGCACAGGTATCTTTTTTTTTTTTTTTACAACAAAGGAGGCAGCTTAAGGGCACACAAAAAAAGAAAACAAAAATAAAAAAAAGCCCGCTACTGCTGCTCCTAAAAAGAAACAAAAGAGGTGTCCAAAAGCAAGGTCAAATTCGGGAGGAGAGATGACCTGATACCCTCCTCTTGAAAGAGTTCAAGTCGTAGGCAGGAGGAAATACAGATGAAGGAAGATTGTTACAGAGTTTACCAGCGTGAGGGATGAAAGAGTGAAGATGCTGGTTAACTCTTGCATAAGGGGTTTGGACAGTATAGGGATGAGCATGATTAGAAAGTCGAGTGCAGCGGGGCCGCGGGAGGGGGGGAGGCATGCAGTTAGCAAGTTCAGAAGAGCAGTCAGCGTGGAAATATCGATAGAAGATAGAAAGAGAGGTAACATTGCGGTGGAATTTAAGAGGTAGAAGACTATCAGTATGAGGAGGAGAGCTGATGAGACGAAGAGCCTTAGCCTCCACTCTGTCCAGAAGAGCTGTGTGAGTGGAGCCCCCCCACACATGAGATGCATACTCCATACGAGGGCGGACAAAGCCCCTGTATATGGACAGCAACTGTGCAGGGGAGAAGAACTGGCCTCGAGGAAGCTGATTTAGTAAGAGATGAGATATGAAGTTTCCAGTTAAGATTTTGAGTTAAGGATAGACCGAGGATGTTTAGTGTTGAGGAAGGTGATAGCTGGGTGTTGTCAAAGAATAGGGGATAATTGTTTGGAAGATTGTGTCGAGTGGATAGGTGGAGAAACTGTGTTTTTGAGGCGTTGAAGGACACCAGGTTCTTCTTGCCCCAATCGGAAATAATAGTAAGGTCTGAGGCTAAGCGTTCTGCAGCCTCCAGCCTTGAGTCGTTAAGTTCCTGTAGGGTGGGTCTTCTATTAAAAGAAGTTGAGTAATGCAGAGTGGAATCATCGGCATAGGAATGGATAGGACATTTCGTTTTGGAAAGATCATCAATGAACAACAGAAAAAGAGTGGGAGATAGGACAGAACCCTGTGGGACACCACTGTTAATAGATTTAGGGCAGTGTTTCTTAAACTTTTTTGTGCAGCGGACCCCTTTTATTAAAATTACTCATGTAGCGGACCCTTTATTATTATAATTTTCCTCTTGAGTTTGAAAGTGTTTGCAGGTCATAATATACTGAAATTACAACTGAATTATTTATTACTGGCTTATCTTCAAAATAAATGTTTATATTTTGTAACATAATTTCCACAACATCAGGATTTGGTGCTACAAAATAGGAATTTATGACGTTTTGGCCGAAAATTTGACTGAAATCGATATTAAAAATTATCCTGCGGACCCCTTGGAACATTCCACGGACCCCTGGGGGTCCGCGGACCACACTTTAAGAAACACTGATTTAGGGGAAGAACAGTGACCGTCTACCACGGCAGAAATAGAACGGTCAGAAAGGAAACTGGAGATAAAGGTACAGAGAGAAGGATAAAAACCGTAGGAGGGTAGTTTGGAAAGCAAAGATTTGTGCCAGACCCTATCAAAAGCTTTTGATATGTCCAGCGCAATAGGAAAAGTTTCACCGAAACGGCTAAGAGAGGATGACCAAGAGTCAGTTAAGAAGGCTAGGAGATCACCAGTAGAAAGCCCTTGCAGAACCCATACTGGCGATCAGATAGAAGGTCAAGTGGAAAGGTGCTTTTGAATCTTCCGTAAAGGATTGATTCAAAAGCTTTAGATAGACAAGAAAGTAAAGCTATAGGACGGTAGTTTGAGGGATTGGAGCGGTCACCCTTCTTAGGCACAGGCTGTATAAAGGCATACTTCCAGCAAGAAGGAAAGGTAGATGTTGACAGGCAGAGGCGAAAGAGTTTGACCAGGCAGGGTGACAGCACGGAGGCACAGTTTTTAAGGACAATAGGAGGCACTCCATCAGGTCCATAAGCCTTCTGAGGATTGAGGCCAGAGAGGGCATAGAAAACATCATTTTGAAGAATCTTTATAACAGGCATAAAGGAGTCAGAGGGGGGATGAGTAGGAGGAATATGCCCAGAATCGTCCAGAGTGGAGTTTTTAGAAAAAAGTTTGAGAGAAGAGTTCAGCCTTAGAGATAGATGAGATGGCAGTGTTGCCGTCAGGACTGAGGAGTGGAGGGAAAGATGAAGAAGTGAAGTTGGAGGAGATGTTTTTGGCTAGATGCCAGAAGTCACGGGAAGAGTTAAGGAAAGCAATGTTTTGGCATTTTCTATTAATGAAAGAATTTTTGGTTAGTCGGAGAATAGATTTGGCATGATTTCGGGGAGAAATGTAAAGTTCATAATTAGCATTAGTTTGAAGGCTCTGGTACCTTTTGTGAGCTACCTCTCTATCATTAACAGCACGAGAACAAGCGTGATTAAACCAAGGCTTTTTAGCGTGAGGAGTAGAAAGAACGAGGAATGTATGCCTCCATTCCAGAGACAATCACCTCTGTGATGCGCTGAGCACACACAGAGGGGTCTCTATCCTGGAAGCAATAATCATTCCACGGGAAATCGGAAAAGTATATCCTCAGGTCGTCCCACCGAGCTGAAGCAAAATGCCAGAAGCATCGCCTCTTCGGTGGGTCCAGAGGGTGTACAGGAGCGATAGGACAGGATGCAGAAATAAGATTGTGATCGGAGGAGCCCAACGGAGAGAACAGTTTGACAGAATAAGCAGAAGGGTTTGAGGTAAGGAAGAGGTCTAGAATGTTGGGCCGGTGTCCAAGACGGTCGGGAATACGTGTAGGGTGCTGGACCAACTGCTCTAGGTCGTTGAGGATAGCAAAGTTGTAGGCTTGTTCACCAGGCTGGTCAGTGAAAGAGGATGAAAGCCAAAGCTGGTGGTGAACATTGAAATCTCCTAGGATGGACATTTCAGCGAAGGGAGAGTGGTTCAAGATGTGCTCTACTTTAGAATTCAAATAGTTAAAGAATTTTACATAGTTGGTAGAGTTAGGTGAGAGATAAACAGCACAGATGTATTTAGTAATAGAATGACAATGAAGTCTTAGCCAGATGGTGGAAAATTGAGAAGAGTCAAGGTCGAGGGGACGAGAGCAAGTGATGTCGTTGCGCACGTAGGCGCAACATCCAGCTTTGGATTGAAATTTAGGATAGAGATAGTAGGAGGGAACAGAGTAGAGATTGCTGTCAGTAGCCTCAGAAACCTGTGTTTCGGTAAGGAAGAGAAGGTGAGGCTTAGAGGAGGAGAGATGATGTTCCACAGAATGAAAATTAGAGCGAAGACCGCGAATGTTGCAGATATTGAGAAGAAAGAGGTTCGAGGAGTTATCAAGACACCTCTCGGGTCGGCAGCCAGAAGGGGAGTCCTCCTGGGGAATTTGTGGTCCCCAGGCGGGGACTCGAGGCTTGGTGTAGGTGCGCCATTTGAAATTTTAATTTTGGGAAAAGGTGTATATGTTGTGTGAATGTCGTGTGGTGGGGAGAAAGAGAGGCACTGTCTTTAGAGAGCATGCTGAGGTACTCTCCGGTGTTGGTGAGACAATAGGGAAACGGTTAGTGAGGACATGGGAAGGGTCTTTGGAGGGCTTCAGCTCCCTTCTCACCTCCCATATATACCTCACCGGGAGTGGCTTACGCTCGTTCGGTAGGTGTCTTCCTACCTACTCCAGCCAAATACTCATGTTGAGCGAGTCCATAACACCGTGGGCCAGGCCAATCCGCCGCAAGACTTCCTGGCGAGACTCACCGTTTTTGTGAACTACGCCATCAAGATACGTGAAACTTTCGGAGATCTCAACGTCCTCGTCACACGCATGAACAGACTGTACTGTTTCATCTATCAATCATCCAAACACCTATACCTTGGTCATGGCCCAAGAAACCTGAAGTCCCAAGGGCTTCGCCTCCTGCAGTGCCTCGAGAGCCATCACCAAAGCCTCCAGCGACTCCACCAGGATTACTGCATCATTGCCAAAAAACAAGATCATTGACCCTGTTATTGTGCCAATGGATGCTCCGCAATGACTCTGGTCCACAACTCTACCCAGTACCCAGTCCATACAAGTGTCGAAAAGCGATGGGGCAAGGACACAGCTCTGCCTCACTCCCACATTCACGGGAAAGAAGCTGGACAAGCCCCTCTCTCACACACACACTTCACAGCACTCTCAGTCCCAGAATACAGGCCAGTTAGCAAACCAATATTCTTCGCAGGCATCCCACGCAGTCGCAGAAGATCACAGAATGCCTCGCGATGCACTGAGTCAAAAGTCTTCTTGAGATCGACATAGGCTGCAACCATTCCCTGTCGAAACTCACGTCGGCACTCCACGCGAAGCGCTAGGATACGGTCAGTTGTTGACTTACCAGGCGAACTGCTCAGGTCTCTGCAGCATTAGCAGTTGGCTACGAATCTGGATCAGCAATAGATGGGCAAGCACCTTGCCTGGCACACTGAGCAATGTAATACCACGATAATTGTTGCTATACTGTCGGTCCCTTCCCCTTTCCAGATATGGACAACCAGCCACTCTTCCAGTCAGGAGGAATGGTACCGGACTGCCATACGTGCAGTCAAGACCGTGTGGCGGCCTTCACCACAAACCCAATCACGAGACGCGAGACGGGAGTCTAAGCGCTAGATCCAAGACGGCCGACAGCGAATACTCACGAGGCGCGGAGTGGTAGCCACGCTGGTAGCTGATTGGCTGTCAAGGATTATATACTATAAGGATAGCTTACTAAGCATTTCTTTTACCCACAATGCACCGTGTATGCAATCTGGTTCACTCTCTCCATATAAAGTGTATTGGGGGCCATTACTTATTGATCTTGTCACTCATTCATAGTCAGATTTTGCGCTTTTTTTGGTTGCTGGGGATATGTGGTTGAATTGGGCAGCTGTTGAGTTGGCCAGTGGTGTGCAGTGGTGGAGATATTTGAGAAATATGTTATAAGGGGGTTGCTGGGAAATGTTGCTGTCTGCCATGTATCGGTGCTTGCGTTTTCTCAAGTTTCGTTAACGTTCGTTTTCTGCAACTTTGTAGGGGTAACTAATCCTGTCATCAAAATAGCTAACATAGATATATATTAATTGAGGTATTACTGTTGGATCAGGAAAATTATATCAAATGGTTAATATAAATGATGTATAAAGGGATCAATGTATATATAAGAATACACAAATACTATACCAACTTCTATATTATCTATAACGATATAGATGACAGGATTGGTTACCCCTGTAAAGTTGCAGAGGGTGGGTGTTGGTGAAATTTGAGAGAACGTAAGCGTCGACGTGTGGTGGACAGCAGTGTTTCTCGGTACCTTTTTTCTAACATATTTCTCATATAATTCTGTTGCTGAGTACTGTTTGCCAACTCATCAGCTGCCTAATTTGATTGCATATACTTAGCAATCAAAAATGCGCAAAATCTGACCATGAATAAGAATAAATAAGGGTTTTCTAGTACATTTTATACCGTGAGAGCAAACCAGATGGCATACTGCAGTCATGACGTCATCGATGACGTTTCAGTGAGCTATCCTTATAGTATATAATCCTTGATTGGCTGAAGAACTGTGCTTGATCCTGTAGCGCTCTATAAATAGCTGTGTATCTCGCTAATAATCCAGTTGCTGTCAGACCACCGCAGTGTTTCATTCTTCCTTCCCTGAACTAAGTAAACATTGGTGACAACCGGAGTGACTCAAGCTGCTCCCTCGCCTCTCGACACAATGAACACGCCTTCCATCAACTCTCCGTCCACCACTCCCGCAGACCCCCACCCAGCCACAACCGCACAGGTCAAGCTACCGACCTTCTCTACGATCGACGCATACGTGGTTCCGGCGAGGAGAGAGGTGCAATTCCGTCTCAAAAGAGTGAGCAGCCCACCCTCACGGGCCGACCACGTCTTATGCCCCAAATACACTGCCGAATTTTGCTTCACGAATGTGCGCGAATATGCAAGTCATCCTGTGTCGTGGACAAGTTCGGCATCTTTCTTGCCTGTTCTTGGCCATTCGGGGACATGTCTGCGTCCACTGCGCGACTTTTGACAGTTGGTCACGACCGCCACGAAAGTTTCATGTTGCATGAAAAATTCGCGGCCATTCGCCGAATGTGCACGAATGCTAATTGGGCGCCGAATTGTCGCCGAAATGTCGCCGACATGTCCCAGACAATTCGGCGTCCAATTTGCGGTGTTGGGCGAATTGTCGCCGAATTTTGACCGTTGAAATTTTAATTTTGTTGGCGAATTTGTCACCGACATGTCGCCGACTATTCGGGGACATGTCGCCGAATGGCCAAGACTATTCGGGGACATGTCCCCGAATATTCGGCGAACATTCGGCGAATTAATCAAGACACGGCAATTGGGTCGCAGTGGGAGGTGTACACGGGGGTCTATCTATCTACACTATCTATCTATCTATCTATCTATCTATCTGTCTGTCTGTCTGTCTATCTATCTATATCTATATCTATCTATATATCTATCTATCTCTATCTATCTATCTATCTATCTATCTATCTATCTATCTATGTATGTGTATATATATATAGTATTATATATATATATATATATATATATATATATATATATATATATATATATATATATATATATATATATATATATATATATATATATATATATATATATTGAATAAAAAAAAATAAAAATAAATATTAAACAAGAAAATATGAAAAACTAGAAGAATCATGAATTTATAAAATAGGTATGAAACAAACATTTTCATTTATTTGATAATTTATTTATTATTCATTACTTTATTTATTTCTTAATATCATTATTCTACCATTATTAAACCTTTGTTTCATTTTTCAGTTATTTAAATTCATTTCTTCTTTCAGTTAATGGTTTGTTTATTAATATTACGTAAACATTCATTCATTCTAAAATATTTATAAGAGGGCAAAACAAAAACAAGTCTCATTTATACATTTTGTTACACATACTATCATACATATTACCACATATTATCACACACGGTATTTACTCGCCCACAACAAGTTGCGAGAGACGAGGTGGGCTCTTCAGCTGCCGGTGAAGAAGTGTGTTGCACTTCAGATTCCCGTGCTTTTATATGTCACATGGGCATCAGATGATCACCCGTTAGAAAATCTTGGCACTGTCGGAGAATTGTCCCCGACATGTCGCCGACACTTCAGGGACATACGAAGACAATTCAGAGACTTGTCGCCAATTATTCCGCGGCAAAAAAGCCGTTAAAATTTCAGATTTTGAACTCGGCGACATGGACGCCGAATAGTCGGCCACATGTCTCCGAATTGTCCCCGAATTGTCTTGAGCATTCGCCGACATGTCGCCGAATGGTCACAAACTGTAAGAATCTTGGTCATGTCGGCGAACCGGTCGCCGAATTTTTTCACGAATTGATTCGGCGACAAGTTCGTGGCCAAAATTCGGCAGTGTATTTGGGGCTTTAGCAGCTCTCCCAGACGAACTTTTTCCACGCATTTTGGAATGGTTCGAAGCCAAGGGCGACACCGCCATCGAATACGACGACCTGAAAACCTACCTACTTCAGCGTTTTACGCCTTCCCCAGCAGCGCGAGTGTCACAGCTCCTCCAGCTCTCACAACAACCCCTTGGCGAACAGAAACCTTCCGACACCCTCCTCGAGATGAGGGCACTGACAAGACTCCCTTCAGCCACCGACGGAACGTCTCGACATCTAAACCTGCTTCGGGCACTGTGGCTCCTCCGCCTCCCCGAATCCATCCGCGCTGCCATTCCCAACGCGGAGGAAATCGACGAGGATGATCTGCAACAACAAGCAGACCGCCTAGTCGACGCACTCACGGATTCAACCCGCCGCATCAACGCCGTGCCTTCCGACACCCCACCATCATTCCAGGATGACGAGGTCGACATCTCAGCAGCACACCGCCAGCCACAGCGAGCCCGACAAGCACCGGCGCAACAGTACCCCGTCCCGTGACCAAGATCAAATCAGCAAGGGACAAAGAAGAAGTTCACGGAGCAGCTTTGCTACTACCATGCCAAATTCGGCCCCAAGGCAAGAACTTGCCAACCAGGACGCTCGTGGCCAAAAAACGGGTAGGGCGGCCGCCGTGCATCGCGGAGGCCCGGTGTTAACGTCTTCTTCCTCTCCGATCCTGCAACGGGGGTGCGTTTCCTGGTCGACACTGGCGCTGCCCGTTCCCTCCTGCCAGCTGCACGATGGAAGAAGCTCCATCAACCAACATCCAACGTCCAACTCGCCGCGGCCAACGGCACACCTATACCAAAGCACGGCCGTCAGCACCTCGATATCAGCATCGGCGGCCGCACATTCGGATGGGGTTTCATAGTGGCAGACGTCACCCTTTCACTACTTGGGGCAGATTTTCTAGCCCACTACCAGCTCCTCGTGGACGTCGTCAAATGTCGGCTGGTGGACGCAGCCTCCCTCACTACCACCCCCATCGCCACCGAGTTCGCCCTACAGGTAGTCGAGGTGACAGGCGGCTTCGCTCACCTCCGCAACACCTACCCCGATATTTTCGAGCCAGAACTCCGACAACGGCCAAAAAATCCGGCAAAACATGGAATCTACCACCATATATAGACATCAGGCCCCCGGTGTTCTCCAAATTTCGTCGTCTAGCCCCTGACAAGCTCACCGCAGCAAAACATACCTTCACCGAGCTCGAGCGTCTAGGAATCTGCCAGAAGGCGCCAAGCCTCTGGGCGTCACCACTTCACATCGTGACGAAAAAGGACGGCTCCCTCCGCCCCTGTGGGGACTATAGGCGCCTCAACACTAAAACAGAGCCAGACCACTAACCACTGCCTCACATCGCCGACAACACCACCATCTTCCACGGCGCCAAAATATTTTCAAAATTGGCCCTACTGAAGGGCTACTACCAGGTCCCCATGCACCCGGAGGGCATCCCAAAAACTGCAATCACCTCGCCATTCGGCACCTTCACATTTAATTACAACTGATTTGACCTGCGAAACTATGGCGCCACCTTTCAATGGATGACGGACGGAATCCTCGGTGACTTACCATTCTGCGTCTGCTACATAGACGACATCCTCATATTTTCATCATCAAAAGAAGAACACCTACGACATCTCTTCGAAGTATTGGGGCGCCTTCAGCAGAACGGCCTGGTGGTACGCTACGACAAGTGTGTGTTCGGCGCCAGAGAGGTGGACTTCTTAGGGCACCATCTCTCTCCTGCAGGCGTTTCACCCCTACCAGACAAGGTGACCACCATCCAAGGATTCCCCACGCCCACCACAGTCAAGGCCCTCCAGGAATTTGTGGGAATGGTCAACTATTACCACCGTTTCCTGCCCAGGATCGCTTCCACCATGACGCCACTATTTTTTTTTAAGTGTCGGCCTTTAGCACCAGTAGGCTTTCTTGAGGGGCCTGAATGGTGATCGGTCCCAGCTCGTCATGGTGCAGGCAAGTGTTTTATAGTGGCGCCAGTAGTAGCAGGCAAACCCAAGGACCTGACGTGGGGCTCCTCTCAAGCAGATGCTTTCCAAAAAGCGAAAGACGCCCTCGCCGCAGCAGCACTCCTTGCTTTTCCAGTTCCCGGGAAGCCTCTTATCGTCACCACGGACGCCAGCAACATCGCCATTGGCGCTGTTTTGGAACAATTCATCCATGGACAGCCACACCCTTTGGGTTTCGTCAGCCGCAAACTCCTTAAGGCTGAAAGGAACTACTCCGCCTCGACAGAGAACTTCTCGCCGTCCACCAAGCCGTCCGCCATTTCCGCCAATTCCTAGAGGGTGCAACCTTCACCATCCAGACCGACCAAATTCCCTTGGTTTACGCCTTTACTAGACAGACGGACGCCTGGTCCCTACGACATCGCGACACCTCTCAGCCATCTCCGAGTTTAACTGCACCTTCAAACACCTGCCAGTCAGGAAGAACCACGTAGCAGACGCCCTCCAGAGTCGAGATAGACGCAATTTAACTGGGATTCGACTACAACCCCCTTGCCAAGGAACAGCAACGAGACCCCGAGACGACAGCAGCGAGAACATCGCTCACAACCTTACAGTGGAAGGACGTTTCCCTGAGCGATTCCGGCACCACCATCCTCTGCCATGTCAGCACCGGGCGACCACACCCATGGATACCAGTATCCCTTCTCCGTCACGTTTTCGACCTCGTCCACGACCTGTCACATCCTTCACGATGAGCAACAACACGACTGCTAACACAAAAGTTCGTGTGGCACGGCATCTCTCGCGACGCAGGGAACTGGGTTCGGTCCTGCTCTTCCTGCCAGAAATCCAAAGTCCACCGACACACAGAGACGGGCCCCGGATCCTTTCACCAAACTCAGAGACGGTTCACCCACATCCACGTGGGCGTAGTGGGTCCCCTTCCTCCGTCACCAGGACACCGTTATATTTTCACTATCGTAGACTGCTCTACCAGATGGTATGAACCCGTACCAATGCCCGACGCCACTTCAGCCTCTTGCACTGCAGCCCTACTCTCCGGATGGATCGCCAGATTCGGCATTCCAGAGAACATCACGTCCGACCGCGGCACCACCTTCACGTCGCAGTTATAGACGTCCATGGGACAGCTGTTGGGCACAGCAGTCCAACACACAACACCCTACAACCCGGAAGCTAACGGCATGGTGGAGCGATTTCACAGGACCCTCAAGGAAGCATTGATGTCACGATGCAACAACTCAACATGGTTCTCACACCTACCCTGGGTCCTCCTCGACCTTCGTACTACCCCAAAGGAGGGCCTCGACGTCTCCCCGGCCGAGATGGTCTTCGGCGACCCCCTCGTTGTACCCGGCGAATTCTCCCCTGACGCCCCTACGAGCAACATCAACCGCCTCAGGAGTATCGTCGGGAAATACAAGACGCCACACTCTCAGAAGAAAAGGGTAGCAGAGGGATAGAACAAGGGTATTTTTAATGATGAAGCAGCCCTACCCATTTACAACCATTACAAATCTACCCTTTCAAGAGCTAGACAAATCTACCCTTTTCAACCCGTACCCCCAAAACACATCTACCCTTTTGATACCTTTTCTCATCCATCATTCCTGCCTCCCCATCCCCCTCCCCTCCCTAGTACCCCTACCCCCACCCCCTCTCTAGTAACCCTACCTCCACCCACTGTCCCACTCCCTGCAACACCAACCTCCACCCCGCGGACAGCGGACAGCTAGAGGGTAGGCCCGAGCAGACAGGCGTCTTCTCCTGGCCACCCGACTGAACATAATGAGGGGTAGGGGTGGGCAGGTACCGGTACCAGTACCGGTACTAACGGTACCAGCTAAACGGTACGGTACCGGTGCCAGATTGCTCGGTACCGGTACCAGATTGCTCGGATTTATTTATTGGATTTATTGATAATTCTTCATCTCCGATTTTTTTTTAGGTTGCTAATAAATACTGTTATTGTTATTAGACTATGATCGAGTACATCCATGATAAATATACATGCTATTTTTTTTTCGAAAAAATAAATATTCACTTCATTCAGAGAGAGAGAGAGAGAGAGAGAGAGAGAGAGAGAGAGAGAGAGAGAGAGAGAGAGAGAGAGTTTTCTTCACAGGAAATTTATTTGGGAATTTCAGCAGAAGTCATAGAGATACAAAAAAATACTCCTTCGAGTACCGGTACCGGTACCAGTATTAACGGTACCTGAGTTTTCGGTACCGGTACTACCGGTACTCAAATTAACGGTACTTGCCCATCCCTAATGAGGGGCTCAGGGGCGAGGCGCGAGGGCGCGCACGCAAGCTTGCGCAACCACTGGCATTCAAACTGTTGAAGGAATGTCCGTCTCCTCCTCATCCTCCTCCTCCTCCTCTAAAGAAGGTATTACAGCCATTATCAACTTGCAAGACAATATGAGATAGACTTTTACTATCACAAGATAGTATCGTATTATACCACATACTGTTTCGATAACGTTGCTTTTTTTCTGTATACACATTAGAAGTAACAATTCACAAGTGTACCATTGCCAGACATCAGCTGAGAGCAAGTGAATCATTGCCAGATATCAGCTGAGTAATAATATTTATTTTCATTCGATAACATCAACATAGATTGTTTTATCGTCTTATTTAAAGTTAATTTATACTCAGAAAAATATCCCAAACAATGAATAAATAAAAGTTTTTCCTTTAATTGCAATTTGGATTATAATATTTTTTCTTACTGTGAACAAATCTACCCTTTATCTACCCTTCTGTGTGATAAAACGGGTATATTGCGCTCAAGTATACCCTTCCTCAGAAGGCTAGGGTAGAAAAAGGGTAGATATATAACAATATCATCTCGCATTGCAAATATACCCTTTATATACCTACCATTTCTGAGACTGCAAATCACCGATACGTCCCCCGAGATCTACATTCTTCAAAGCATGTCTTTCTTTGCACCGACGCCCACACACCACTCACACACATCTACTAAGTCATCCAAAGAGAGAATAAAGCTTTCTTACTACGTATAAAGGGCAGCGACGACTGGGTCTCCATCGACCGACTCAAGCCAGCGTACCTTAGAGACGACGACCCCCTCATGTACGACTCTAAAGGGCGGGCCGTCCCCTCTTACGCGCAATGGGACGTTTTCGCTGAGGGGGGAGTATTGTGGCGGCCTTCGTCACAAACCCAATCACGAGGCGTGGGACGGGAGTCTACGCGTTAGATCCAAGATGGCCGACTGAGAATACTCACGAGGCGCGGCGTGGCAGAAACCCTGGTAGCTGATTGGCTTTGGAACTGTGCTTGATCCTGTAGCGCCCTATAAATAGCAGTGTCTCTCGCTAATAAATCAGTTGCTGTCAGATCACCGCAGTGTTTCATTCTTCCTTCACTGAACTAAGAAAGTAAACTGCCTGAAGTAGAACCCGCTACAACCGTATGCAACCCACGGATCATGCCTCACCTCCAGCTTTGAGCAGCTCCACAATGATGTTACATGTGCCAGGTGCCGTTCCACCCCTCAACTGTGCTACAGCATCTCTGACCTCAACCAGAGAGGGTGGGCATTCGTCGAAGGGTGGATAAGCATCCGCCACCTGCAACCCAGCAACTGGAAGCTGCTCACGTGGAGGGTACTCAAAGTGCCCTCTGCCCATCCATGTCCGACACGAGGCAGTTATCAGCTGTTCGGATAGCGCTCACTAGAGAGGGAGACTTGTAGCGGAGCTTCTTCAGGGCTCGGTAAGCAGGTCGGAGGTCATTCGCATTTAAATAGCCCTTGACTTCCTCAGCGAGACCCCTGACATACCTCCCCTTGTCTCTCCTCGGGAGAGCTCTATTCCTAGGCGACAGAGCCCTGTATTGGTCGTGATTCCCAGCAAGTCTGGCAGCGCGACTCTCAATATTATCCAGCGTCTCCACCGTGGCAAAGCCACTCCTAGATCTCGGGCGCTCTCCAATGCACTCCTTGGCAGCTTGCAGAGTCTCACGTTTGAAGGTATCCCACAGTTCTACAGGGTCCTCCAGGGTGCTGAGCACATTGAACCGATTTGAGACTGTCACTGCATACTCCTGAGCACATGCCAGGTCCTTCAGCCTCTCGAGATGTGTATTAGCCTATTATTATTATTATTATTATTATTATTATTATTATTATTATTATTATTATTATTATTAATATTATTATTATTATTATTATTATTATTATTATTATTATTATTATCGTTATTATTATTATTATTATTATTATTATTATTATTATTATTATTGTTATTATTATTATTATTATTATTATTATTATTATTATTATTATTATTGGTGGTGGTGGTGGTGTTTTACTTATTTACACATTTCCCCATCCTGTTTTCCTTTCCCAGGCTTTCATAAATTCAAATCTCATCATCTTCAGTTCAAATCCTGTCGTCTCGTAGCTCAAACACCTGTTCATCCTCCCTTTCGGGCTTCTCGATATATGGGTACCTGGGAAACCTGAAGAAGGTAAAATTAATAACCTGGATGTCCCACCTGTACTGTTTTCTTGAGTAATTTATTCTTTCTCTTAAAGTTTCAATAGCCTATGGGACAGATATGATGGTGCTTTGCGTATGCCTCAAACTCTATTTTGCCTTCACGTCAAGCAGATTTTTTTTTTTTTTCAGATTTTCCCGCAATACTGTTTTATATTTTGGGGATTTTATGTCAAAGACTGTAAGAGGCTGAGGAGGTTGTCACGGTCAAAAAGAAGGTTGCAAACATAGAGGGTGGGTGTGGTGGACAAGTTGGAGGTAATGCGGGTTGAATAGGAAGGAAGTAGGGGCTGTGGAGTTGTTGGATTATAGAGGAGGTTGTGGAGAAGGAGTTGTGTGGGCTGGTCAATAAATGGGCACCTTGAGAAACCTAAAGAATGTAAACTAGTAATTCGTATGTCACACCGGTCCTGTGTCTCAGGGTAATGAGTCCTTACACACCACAGGAACAGTTGGCAGTGGGATAGAGATGGATACCAAGGTCACGGACATCTATGGAGCATGATCTTTACTACATTCACTCCCCACTTCCTCTGGAACCCTCAACTCTCTCTCTTCTACTTCTTCATATTCTTTCATCTCTTGCTTCCTCCTATTTTCTATATTGTTAACTACAACTAGACAGCTCAATATTATGTACCAATATTGTGTCGGTTACGGGAGACATGGAAGGGTAGTAGTGGAGTACGAATTGTCACTAAAATAGGTCCCGTGTGCATGAAACGTTAAAATTGATTTAATGGTTGTTTTTTGTTCTTTAATATGTAAGAAAGAAAATGTATATGCTTGGCAATTTTTCTTTTCAGGTTTAAAGTGATTTACAAGCTGAAACATAGACGTACCCTAAAATTACACAAAAAAATATCACTAAAATCTGTATTTTGCGACACTGTATGGTAGAAGATGAAAGATAACTATCTGAAAATATTCTCAGTATTGGGAGATAATCAATAAAAAGGTGTTTTGTGACCTCAATTGTACCTGATTATCCAATTTGAGGTCACAAAACACCTGAGAAAAAACATTTTATTGAGTTCAGGTGTAATTAGATGATATATTATATTTTCCTTGTGAAAAAAGTAAATATTCATACTTTATATCGATGATTCAATATACGTTTCAAAACATACACGTCATGTATGTTTTGGAACTCCAGTAGTCATGGATTCCTAATTACACCTTTTTATTATTATCTCCCAATACTGAGAGCATCATTTTTCAGGATAGCTGTGCATCTTCTACCTGTTCATCAAAGACACTGCGAAATGTACCAAAACAAGGGTGAAAGACAAGATCACAGCGCTGCGTAAGGAAGGAGATCTCTTGGCACGATTCATCATTGTCCTCAGGACACGCCCATAAATTGACTTAAAGGAAGCTGCTGGTATGTATGAGTTCTCTGCAATATCAAGATAACTCTTCTGTCCTGATGGAAGCTTGTTATTAGCTTATGACAAATCAAAAGTTATGTCGGCCATTGAGGAACTGACAAAATCAACAAGTGAAGCAGATCCCAATAACAAATCTTCAGCTACACCCCAGGCAGTTGGCCAAAAAGAAAATAAAAGATCATCTGGATGATCCAATAGATTGTGATGAATCTCAGGACCCTCAGGCAGCTGAAAGTGGTGATTCCTCAAGCCATCCTGGAACAAACAGTCGAGTGCCACGAAAAGTAATTGTAATAGATGAGATTTTTTTTTTTTTTTTTTTACAGCAAAGGAGACAGTTCAAGGGCACAAAAAAGGAAACATTAATAAAAAAAGCCCGCTACTCGCTGCTCCTAAAAAGAATCCAAAGAGGTGGCCGAAAGACAGGTCAGTTTCGGGAGGAGAGGTGTCCTGATACCCTCCTCTTGAAAGAATTCAAGTCGTAGGCAGGAGGAAATACAGATGAAGGAAGATGGTACTTGTAAACACAATAAAGAAGACTGACAACATAAAATATTGCACAGACTTTGCAAATGCCTTTATCCAGAAGCTGGTGTACATCACCAGATCATACGATGAGATAAGATTGATCTTTGATCGTTATGTGCAAGGTTCTCTGAAGGAAAAAAAATGAGGAAAAAACGCACTGTAGTTCTTCTGCCTGGTCCTAAATTTTAGCCAATCGGTACCAAATTGCGGGGCAAATTACCATGCTGTTTTTTTGGTAGAGAGATGCCCAAAGTTGATGAAATGGCATGATAGCAATCTGTAACAGGTAGTTTTTTGGTAGGTATCATCCTTTAAACATAGCAGAGTGATGAAAGTTTGGGGTCCGATTTTTCCTAGTAACCAATCAAGTTATCACACCACATTACCTCTTAAAATGTTGCTACTGAGTTTCTCTACACGATGGAATATAACACGCTTGCCTTAGTTATGCAAGTATTTCACAGGAAGGATGAGAGTTACGAAATTCGCGATTTTCTTCATTTCAGAGAACATTTGATTATATATGTTATTTTTTTATTATTAAAGAGTGACAAATCTCATCCCTAACACTATAAATATAATGAAGAGATTCAGGCAAAGACTTTTAATGGCTTTTAAATGAATATTCTCTCTAAGTGTGTTCTCTACAACAAACGGAAAAAAGTCTTATTTTTCAATATACCCATCTGTATTTTTTCTACGTTTATTTTCTGAAATCATTAAGAAACTGGTATAAAACTTAATTGAACTAATTTACATGACACTTTATGATATATACATTCTCTCATTGTATTTTCTATAACAAACAATTTATTTTTTTGTTATCCATAATTATTCCCTTTATCAAATTTCTGATTTTTTTTCGTCAATTGTGTTCTTTTTCTCTGCTTTCAGTAATTGTGCATGTCCAGTTAACTAAGCAATGGAAAAGGAAAAATCATATGCGGGAAGTGATGTGCCAAGTGATTTTTTTTTTTTTTTTTTTTTTTTTTTTTACGTCATGGCCTATTGCGCCGGTAGGCTTCTTCCCGGTGGATCCCGATGGTCGGTCCAAGGCTTCTTCCCGGTGGGACCTGATGGTCGGCCCAGCCCGTTCTGGCGCAGGCGAGTGTTTATAGTGGCGCCATCTTGCATTGGCTCATGCTGCCCTCCCGGAGCTCATCTTTAATCCTTGAATCTAGAGTCCGGGTTGATAGGTGGTCTTCTGGACAGCATGTGGGTAGTATTAAGCCACTCGGCGGCGGCTGAAAAATCCCAGCTTGGTGGCACCGGTCGGGGATTGAACTCGCGTCCTCCTGAACGCGGGGCCGTCTCGCTATCCATTCAGCCACCGCCTGATGGTGCTACTGCTCAAGATGGTCCAGGTCATTCAAAACGTCAAAAAAAACTTTACCAGAATGTATATTACACAGTAGCTCTTGCAGTGAAAATTGACTGAAAATCTGTCTTGCTTGAGGGACATTAACTCATGGAGCACACTTATTAATGCAGCAAAAATAAGAAAACATTTACCAATCTTGAACATTGCCCATAACACTCCAGATGGTTTCATTCCAAACATCCACTATCACAGGAAATGTAGAAGTTTGTTTACAATGAAGAAGAGCCTTCAGGAAATACAAAGTCCAGAACAGGAATCAAGTCACCAAGAGGAACTTGAAGGAAGAATAAGTCAAAGAAGATCTGTCTGTATTGGAAGAGTCTAGAATGTATACAAAGGTCTGCATCATATGTGAAAAGGATAAATTTATCCCAGGCAGTCGAACAAGGTAGCGGCTCACACAATGTGCTGGGCTACGAGCAGATGATACACTTATTAGTACACACCAATTTCTAAGAAAGACAGCAAAATGCTAGCTATAATATCAAGGGATTTAGTAGCAGCAGAGGGCCAGTATCACAGATCATGCTACAGGAACTATACCAGAACAAGGTCACAAGTGAATTCAACACATATAGACTCTAATGAATACGAATGTGCACTGCAGGACTCTTTTCAGATGTTGTTTGCCAATATCAGAGAAGATGTTTTGAAAACCCCATAATTATCAAGCTAACTGAACTTTTGGTTGCACGGCTATGCCATTTACTCGATGTGATGTACCACCCCCACTCAAGGTTTCTTCTAACCGATCAATGTTGTCCCAACCTAGGGTAGTTGGGATAAGTGGCTGGATCTGTTCAGGCAGGGCTACACTTTCATCCCTCTGGGACTCAATTTTCTGTAATCATAATGCAGTTTTCAACTCCTCAACTTTGGTGTAGGACATACCATGCCCGAAGCGATTAATAATCTCAATGAGTTCAAATGAGCCTGTGATAGCATATGGTAGCATTATATGTCTTGGTGGTTTCAGCTGACCTCGCGTTACTCCGTAGATAATATCTTGGCATACCGATTCAATTAAGCACTGATGTCTAGGTGAAAGGTAAGTTTCATCGAAACGTTCAGCTATTAATTGCGGCAAGAATCCATTTAGCTTATCAGGAATAAAAGCTGATTAATCACACAGTTATGACGTGAGTGGAGGCCAGGATATTGAGACTGTGCTTCTTCATTGAGGTGTGGAGCAAGTGAGCTGATTTTTTTCAATAGTTCATCATTGTTGTTCTTTGACTCCAATTCTTCAACTGTGTCCATCAAAAGAGCATTTTGTTTGACTAATGAATCTCGGGACAAGCAATCATGATACACCAAAACCTTTCCCATCACATTTTTCATTGATAACTGGGACCTCTTCTACGAGAATTGCACCTTGTATGCCAAGGATGGTGTGCACTTGTCACTCCAGGGAGTAGAGGGTCTCGCACATTCCCTCGAGCAATCACTTAGCACCCTGCAGCATTTTTTTTAGGGTAGGCGAAGGGGTAGGGCCTAACATCAGTGGCTATGCATCGCAGACTGGGACTAGGGGGTGCAGGAGTGATCAAAAGTATGTGACAAAGGATGGTCTAACGGTTTATTACACCAACAGTAGGAGTCTCAGGAACAAGATAGATCTACTGAGGGGGAAAGCATGTGTCGAGAAATTAGACATTATAGCTATCACGGAAATATGGATGGATATGGCAAACAAAAACTTCATGTCGGAGTATAAAATAGATGGTTATCAGATGTTTCACAAAGATAGAAAGGGACGGAGAGGAGGGGGTGGCACTGTTTTAAAGACACACTTAAATGTTCCGCTAACAATTCTGTTCAAACAAATGGAGACCCAGAATCAGTTTGGGTGGACGTCCATAAAGGGAAAGACAAACTAACTCTAGGGGTCATTTACAGGCCACCCAACCTTAGCAGGCAGGACACTGATATCTTACTACAAGAGGTTGGCAGGGCGAGCAGGAGTAAAATGCCTGCATAATGGGGATTTTAGCTATAGGAATATATATTGGGAAGGCGTTGTAAGTGATATAGAATCTGAGGATTTTCTGAGAGAAGTACAAGATAATTTTCTCAAGCAAACAGTAACTGAACCCACCAGGGGTAACAATATTATATACTTGGTCTTAACTAACAATGAGAATATGATCAGTGAGCTAGATGTTGGGGGAGAATTAGGTGGCAGTGATCCCAAGGAAATTAGGTTTAATTTAGCCCGGGCGGTGACCCACGAACTCACCCTGTGTTGGTGCCAGACTTTAGAAGAGCCGTTTATGAGGGGCGCAGAAGACACCTTGAGGAGGTAAATTGAGGAGCCTTGGGGCTAGATGAGGGACGGATCTCAGGGCTGGAACCGGAGAGGCAGGGGAACCATGTAGAAATTACCTACAATAATTTAGTTAGCGTAATAGTAGAGGGTCAGAGACAACATATCCCTTACCAAGCACGTAGGAAGGACAATAACGACCCTATATGGATGACCCGCAGACTCAAGCATGAGGTTGGCTTGAAGAGAGTAATTTATAGGAAAATAAAGAACGGAGAAACCCACCTCACGGGTAGGTATGTTGAACTAGCCAGGTCGATGAAGAGGAACACCCGCCTAGCAAAGATAAATTATGAGATTAGGGTAGCCAACGAGGCCTAGAGCGATCCCAAGGGCTTCTTCAAATTGTACAGAACGAAAACAAGGAGAGAATTGGACCGTTGAAAACAAACACAGGGAGCTCGTTGAGAATGGAGAAGATATGAGTAAAATGTTGAATGACTTTCGTCTCAATTTTCATGCAGGAAAATCTAACAACCATTCCGGAGAGAGTTCAGGTATATGAGGGCGAAGAGAACGACAAGTTGAGGATGTGATCATCACTAGGCAAGTAGATTGAAGAAAACAAGACCGGGCCCAGACGAAATATTACCACGGGTTCTGAAAGAATGCAAGGAGGTCTTCATGGCCCACTTACCGATATATTTAAGATGTCGGTAAATTCTGGGTATGTGCCCAATCAATGGAAAGTAGCTAATATGACGACGATTTTCAAAAAGGGAGACAAGTCAGCCACCTCAAATTATCGCCCAATTAGCTTAACATCAGTTGTAGGCAAGATGTTGGAGTCAATTATAGCAGGAGCATCCGGGACCATCTAGAGAAACATAATTTAATTCATGATTCACAGCATGGGTTCACGAAGGTTGGTCTTGCCTTACTAACCTGCCGTCCTTCTACACTAAAGTAATCGAGGCGGTTGAAGAGATGAAAACTATGACATTTTATAACTAGATTTCAGTAAACCGTTCGACAAAGTACCTAAACAACGGCTATTACAGAAATTACATGCTCACGGCTCAGATGTGAAAGTTTTCAATTGGATCAGGGCGTGGCTTAGGTAGGAAGCAGAGAGTGCAAATCAATGGTAAAAAATCTGAATGGGGCGGTGTCACGAGTGGAGTCCCACAAGGGTCAGTGCTGGGTCCGCTGCTTTTATTATTTACATCAATGACTTGGACACAGGAATTAGTAGTGATGTCAGTAAATTCGCAGATGATACCAAGATCAGTAGAGTAATCCAATCAGACAGAGACGCTAGCGTTCTCCAGGATGAGCTTGACAGACTATATGACTGGGCAGGGAAGTGGCAGATGGAATTCAATGTCGGGAAGTGTAGCATTCTGAGTGTAGGTAGGAGTAACCCCTCACACAATTACTCCTTAAATGACACTCCTCTAAGCAGGTATGGGTGTGAGAGAGACTTAGGGGTCCTAGGAGCGCTGAAGTCATCCTGAAACTTTACTTAGAACTAGTTAGACTTCATCTCGATTATGCAGTTCAGTTTTGGTCCCCCTACTGTAGAACTGATATCAAGATGGTAGAATCTGTACAGAGGAGGATGACAAAGATGATACAGGGGGTGAGAAACTTGCCTTATGAAGATACTGTATACTGAAGCATTTAAATATACACTCGCTAGAAAGGCGAAGGTTGCGAGAAGACTTGATAGAAGTCTATAAAAGGATGAAGGGTTTTAATAAAGGGGATGTCAATAAGATTTTGGTAGTAAAAGAGCCAGGTAGGACACGTAGCAATGGTTTTAAATTAGACAAATTCAGATTCAGCAAAGACATAGAAAAGAATTGGTGCACCAGTAGAGTGGCAGATGAATGGTCAGGCTTGACAGCCATGTTGTGGGTGCGAATACCATAGCTACATTCAAGAAGAGGTTAGATAAAGTCATGAATAGTGAGGTAAGGTGGGGTTAGGATTACAGGAGCTGCCTTTTATAGGCCAACCGGTCTCTTGCAGACTCCTTACGCTCTTATGTTCTTATATAGTACATATGTGGCAAAAATCCATAAAATCACCAAAAAATTGGGCAAAAACGGAAAAAAAAATTGCCAAACATATTTTTCTTCAATAGGGGTCAGATATTCACAACTTCCCTACATTAGCTCATTTATAACAATCTGTTCACACGGAAGTGACAATTCGCACTCCACTATAGAGGGCTCGTTGGACTGAGTAATTTGAGCAGTTATAAACGACGAATCCTCCGAGTGGACAACTTCCAGTTGCTGGGTTGCTGTGTTGCTGGGATGCTGATCCACCCATCGACAAAGTCCCATCCTCTCTTGACGAGGTTGGAGAGGCTTGTTGAGGTTGAGTTGAGGGGTGGAAAGTCACCAGATATATGTAACATTCAGTACGGAGCTGCTTAATGCTGGAGGTCAGGTCATGATCCGCGGGTTGCATATGGTCTTGATTACCGTATGACAATCTGGTAGCATTCCTCCTGACTGGAAGAGGTGACAGGTCGTCCCTATCTGAGAAGGGAAAGGGGATCGTCAGGATTGCAACAACTATCGCGGTATTACGCTGATCAGTGTACCAGGCAATGTACTTGTCCACCTATAGCAGATGCGGATTTGCACAGCTGCTGAAGCTGTTGAGACCTGAAAAGTCTGGTTTCACGCCTAGCAAGTCGACAACTGACAGTATCGTAGCGTTTCGCGTACTAGTGGAGCGCCGACGTAAGTTTTAACAGAGAATGCTTTCAGCCTATGTCAATCTTAAGAAGGCGTTTGATTCAGTGCATTGAAAAGCACTTTCGGATCTCCTGGGATTCCCAAGGATTCCTGAATGGACTGTTTGTTTTCTGACTTGCTTGTATTCTGGCATTGAGAGTGCTGTAAAGTGTATGTGAGAGTGTGGGGGTCTTGTCCAGCTTCTTTTCCATGAACGCGGGAGTGAGACAGGACTGTGTTCTTGCCCCATCGCTTTTGAACACTTGTATGGACTGGCTACTAGTCAGAGTTGTGGACCATAGTCATTGTGGATCATCTATTGGCAATGCTATGATCGCTGATCTTGTTTTTGGTGATGATGCAGTAATTCTTGTGGAGTCGCCGGAGATTCTGGTGATGGCTCTCGCGGGACTGCACGAGAAGGCGTAGTCCTTAGGACTTCAGGTTTCCTGGGCCAAGATCAATATACAGGTGTTAGGAGGCTTGCTAGATGAAACAGTACATACTGTACATGCGTGTGGCGAGGACATTGAGATCTCCAAATAATTCATAACCTTGGTAGCGTAGTTCAAAACAACGATGGGTCTCGCCAGGAAGCCTTACGGCGGATTGGCTTGGCCCACAGTGTTATGGATTCGCTCAGCACGAGTATATGGCGTTGTCGATACCTGTGTAGAAGGACAAAGATCCGGATCTTCAACTCGCTTGTAATTCCGTTCCTATTCTATGGCTGTGATACATGGACACTAAATGGGGACTTGGAGAGGTGGATTGATGCTTTTGGTAATGTCTACGCAAAATCATGGGATATCGCTGGAATGTCTGTGTCAAACCGGCGAGTACTCCCTGAGACTTATTCGACATGAGAAGGGGGCCTGCATGGAGAATTGCCCGGAGGGACCCCCGGGCTTGGCGTCGTATGGTGGGTGAGGCGACGCGCCCCTAGGCTTATGCTCCCATTGATTAATTGATTGTTCATCCCCGTTGTTTTCAACGGAGGACACCGATAAAGAGCGATAAAACCCTGGCACACCGCTGTTCCAGAAGAGACAGTAGTATAGGACAAAAATTAAGATCAAGACTGATTGGAGAGGTGTCTTAGTGCTATCCTCTTGAAAGTGTTAAAGTCGTAAGAATGAGGAAATAGAGACAATGGAGGACTGTTCCAGAGTATCTTCAACCTTTCATCCCCACTACCCCCACGGAAGCGCAGTGGAACGCCAGCACTCCTCGGGCGAGCATACGGGTGGCCCTTCTACGGAGGCGAGGTGGACCCGTGGGGTCATCCTCGCTTAGGGCCACCCCTCCGTGGTCAAGTTGACCAGTCGGCTGCTCGCACGTGTCAGCTACGGGTGTCTGCTGGGCGCCTGCCCAGAGAGCCCGTGCCTCCGTCGCTGCTCGCCGGCTCTTACTCGTGGCTGTGGCGGCGGCGGAGGCTTCCCCACACCCGCCGCACGCCAGCGGCGGGTTCCCCCCTGCGACGGGCCGTCGCACCGACAAAGGCCCGTTCCCCCTTTTTAGGGGGTAAATCCTTCACCACCACCACGGAGGCGCACTTGGAAGGCCCCACCTCGAGGCCCAAGGCAGCCGCGGCAGATGTTACTGCACGCAGGCTTGCCTCTAAGCCTATTCTGTTGGAGGCCAGTAACACCACGTCGTCAGCAAAAGCCAGGTAGCCATGGGCGCGGCCACCCAGCTCTACTCTGACGTTCTGGGGTAGAGCGGACAGGGCCTGGTCCAGTGTGAGGTTGAACAGCAAGGGCGACAAAGGGGCGCCCTGCATGACACCTCTACCGATGTCCACCCTGGTTTTGTCATCCAGGCGTGTAGATGCCTTTGCATAAACATTGCTGATGTAACTGGCAAACTGCTCCCCTAGCCCCCACCGCCTAGCGGCATCAACTATGGCGGGGTGACCCACTGAGTCAAGGATGAAAGATTGAAGATACTGGTAAACTCTTGCATTATTCATTTGAACACCAATGGGTGAGCTAAAATACAAAGTTTTGTACAGCGAGGCGGCAAGAGTTAACAGGTTTCCTGTTTCTCTATTTCTTCCCACTTACGACCCTCGCCAGAATATTCACATTGTACACTTTTCAGTGAACTTTGTTGTGTCCTTTTCTATTGATGTCCATGGAGGTGACTTTTGTTTTTGTAAAATAGTGATTTTTTTTATTCATACAAAGAATTGTATTTTTTTTTTTTTTTTTACATAAGTTTATGTCTAAAAGCGTCCTCTTTCCTGAGGCATTTATCATAAACTTATCCAAACAGTCTCTATCATTATTAGTACCTCAATTTCACTTTCAGGCTTTGAGTGCCTTGATCAGTGTACTTATCAAGGTGACACATCCACAACTCTGTCAATGTCAAACTTTATTATCACACTGACCATGGCCGTGAAAGTGTTCCACAGCTCTGCCGTGGCACACATTAGGGCTTTGTCACCTCCTGGTGCATGTTCTCGAGATGCATATATCCAAACTGTATTCACCTGGGGCACTAGCGGCGCGAACGGTACGTATAAATCCGAACTGTACTCACCTCCGGCACCACCGGCGAGAACGGTACCAACGGCCACCTTCAAGGGGTAACTCAATAAACTTCGACGGCCCCGCAAACTATTTATAGCGCGGTCGGGTCCTTCCTCTCCTCTCCTCTTCTCTTCTCTGCTCACTCTGCTCTCTCTCTCTCTCTCTCTCTCTCTCTCTCTCTCTCTCTCTCTCTCTCTCTCTCTCTAATAAAAGAGAGGGAGAGAGAGATTTACATAGATTTACATAGAAAATCAGACCACACAGACCCCATGGTCCAGACTTGGTGGTCTGTCCTTAAACCTAAGTGATATTACATTAATCAGAAGACTCCAAAACGTTGCATTTCTACTCTAGTTGATATTAAGTTGAAGGAAGTGACGGTCGAGCTTATTTTTGAAGGAGTCAATCGTGTTACACTGGACCACTGATGATGGGAGCTTATTCCATTCTCGCACTACAACGTTGGTGAAGAAAAATTTGGTGCAGTCTGAATTTACTTGTCTACATCTGAGTTTTACGCCATTGTTCCTCGTGCGCAGTGTCATCGATCATAAACAATGTTGATCTGTCTACATTCGTGAAACCATTAAGTATTTTAAAACATTCGATCAGTTTTCCTCGGAGGCGACGTTTCTCAAGAGAGAACATGTTAAGGGTAGAAAGCCTTTCTTCGTAGGATTTGTTGCGCAAGGAAGGGATAATTTTCGTTGCCCGACGCTGAACACCTTCTAATTTAGCAATATCCTTTGCATGGTGGGGAGACCAAAACTGTACCGCATATTCCAAGTGGGGTCTGACTAAACTGTTGTAGAGCGGGAGTATTACATCTTTATTCTTAAATAAAAAGTTTCTTTTAATGAAGCCCAACATTCTGTTCGCTTTATTTGCTGCATCGATGCATTGCTGTGAGAATTTGAGGTTTGACGCGATTTTGACCCCCAAGTCCTTGACGCATTGAACGCTTTTGAGTTTAACGCCGCGCATTTCGTAATCAAACTTTTTATTCCTTGTTCCAACTTGAAGGACCTGGCACTTGTCTACGTTAAAGGGCATCTCCCATCTATCCGACCAAGCTGAAATTTTGTGCAAATCCTCTTGGAGGCTTTGCCTGTCTTCGTCAGTGAGAACCGAGTTACCAATCTTTGTGTCGTCTGCAAATTTACTAATGCGGTTATTGAGTCCAACATCCACGTCGTTGATGTAAATAATGAAGAGCACTGGGCCAAGAACCGAACCCTGAGGGACGCCACTAGTGACAGGCGCCCACTCTGAGTTAAATCCGTCAATCACTACTCTTTGTTGTCTGTTGCTCAACCAATTCGCGATCCATTGGTTTACCTGACCGTCAATACCTATTTGCTTTAATTTGTAAAGTAATTTATGATGCGGGACTTTATCAAACGCTTTCTGGAAATCAAGATAGACTACGTCCAGTGATTTGGTTACGTCATAAACAGTGAAGAGGTCGTTATAAAAGGTTAATAGATTTGATAGGCAGGATCTTTTGTTTCGGAAGCCATGTTGTGAGTCCCCAATTAATGAGTGGCTTTCAAGGTAACTCACAATTTTGTCTCTAATTATGCCCTCAAGTAGCTTACCTACAACCGAAGTTAGACTAATGGGCCTGTAATTACCTGGTACTCTTTTGTCTCCTTTCTTAAAAATCGGTGTCACGTTAGCCTTTTTCCAATCTGAAGGGACAATGCCTTGTCGCAAGGACATATTGAATACGGTTGTGAGGGAGGAGAGTATTTCGCTCTTTGTTTCTTTCAGCAGAGTTGGATATACTTTATCAGGTCCAGGACTTTTATTTGTTTTAAGTGATTTGAGGGCTTTAAGGACTTCATCGGGTTTTATTTCAAAGTTAGACAATGCATGCTCTGGATTTACATTAGTACTGGTGTTGGTGGTGATGGTGGGAGGACTGTTATTATTAAACACCGAGGAAAAGTAATTATTTAATAGGTTTGCAACGTGTTGGCTGTCAGTCACTAGTGCACCGTCGCTGTTTGTTAAAGGTCCAATTCCACTTCTGATCGCCTTTCTGTTGTTTATGTAACTGAAGAAGGATTTCGGATTATTTTTACAGTTGGCTGCAATATTTTCTTCATATCTACGCTTTGCCTGATGCACTAATCTTTTTACTCGTCGCCTTGCATCATTGTAAAGTCTAATGTTTTCGGGCGTGCTTTGGTCTTTCTTTAACCTGTAAGACAATTTTCTCTCCTTGACTGAGTGTTTAATTTCGCTATTAAACCAAGGTGGACTTTATTAGTGTTAATTCGCTTCGCACAAGGGGACAAATGTGTCCTGCTGAGTGAGTAAGTGATTTTTAAAGTTTAGCCAGGCGTCCTCTGCATTGCCGTCATCTGATAGTTGCATATCTATTAGTTTTCGTCGGATTTCTACGAAGTTGGCTCTTTTGAAATTGGGCACCTTAACTTTATTTTCAGTCACCGATGTTTGAGCTCTAATGTCAACGCGCACTAGTTTATGATCGCAGGAACCGAGGTGTTCTCCTACCGTGACATTACTGACTAGGTTATCTTGGGTCGCTATAACAAGGTCAAGTATGTTATTTTGTCGAGTTGGGTCAGAAACCATTTGGCTTAGATAATTTTCCTCTAGAAATTCGATCATTCTATGGGACTCACCTTCTGTACCCGACAGTGTCGCCCAGTCGATATGGGGGAGGTTAAAGTCTCCTAGTATCGGTGAGTCGCTGTTATTAAGTGACTGCCTTAAGACGCTGTACATTTCAAGATCGCCATCAAGTGATTGCCCCGGAGGCCTGTAAGTGACAGATATATTTAAATTGACTTTTGAAATGTTTACTCGCACACACAAATGTTCAACGTTACTGTTTCTTGGTGTTTTGTCAGTAGGTTGCAAGTAGCTTTTGACAAAAAGGGCGACACCACCCCCTCTACGGTTTACACGATCATTGTTGAAGAATCTGTAGCCATCTATGTTGTATTCGGAACTTAAATCAATATTAGTGGTGTCGATAAATGTTTCGGTTATAGCAATTACGTCAAAGTTTTCTGTCAGAGCAAGACATCGCAGTTCATCAAATTTGTTTCTTAGGCTACGCGCATTGAAACTAAGGACTCTTAGGTTATCTTGAAGCTTGGTAATAGAGGTACTGGAGGGTTCAATGTTACGAGTCTGTTGCGGTGTATGGTGTCTATTTACACGAGCAGGATGGAAGGACGTGGCTGAGAGTCGTTTTTTGTTGTTCGGGCGTTACGTACGGCGTTGTTGAGGAGCCTTCCAAATCTGGCTGCCCCGATGGGGGACAGGTGTATGCCGTCCCTTTGGAAAAGTCTACTCTGGCCGTAGAAATCGTTCCAGGCGTTAAAGAATTCGACGTCAAGCTCTCCGCAGAGAGTCTGCAGGCGGTTGTTGAGGCTGAAGGCCTTACTGTAGACGTCGCCCTCATCCCATGTCCGTGGTAGAATTCCTGAAATCAAAATATTAGGGGATTTAGTCTTATACTGCTGGATGAGCCTACGGTACTTGTCCAGCAGTTCCTCAGACCAGGTCGTGGTGACGTCGTTTGTACCTGTGTGGAGAACAAAGAGTGAGTCATTAGAGGCCACAGCGGAGACCTCGTCCAGGGCAGCTGTGATGTCGTCAACACCAGCTCCAGGATAACAGTAGTTACGCCTACGACGGGGGACTCTGCCACAGAATTCAACCACCTGATGGCGAATCATAGAGTCACCGACCAAGAAGGTGCTCTGTTCCTCGTCCTCCTCCTCCAGTATGGCAAATCTGTTGTAGCAATGAGTAGGATAAATGGCTCTAGGGGCGGGTCTGGCTCCTCCTCTCACGGGGGTGAAGCATTCAGCGTCAGCTCTACCGGTTCCCTGTGACGTGCCTTCTTCGGAAGGTGGCTGGGCATCGAGTGCAGGTGAGGAGGGTGATGAGGCGTCAGTTGCAGGAGGGGCGACGATGTTGGCCTGGATAAACTCCTGCAAGGTATCAACAGTACTTGTTAGTTCGGTGATCTTCTTCTCGCCAGCCGTCAGCCTTTCGTCCTGTTGAAGGAGTCTCGTTTCCATCTGCTGAGTCAACAGGCAGATCTTGCAGACGGTCGATCGTCCTGAGAAGAAATGACCAGAGAAGTTTCCTGTGCAAGTCGAACATTTCTTTAGCGCCATCTTGGTAAGGAGGAGAGAGCAAGTGAGTAGTGTTTATCTATATATTTGCTTTGCTTTTTCTTTTTCGTAGGGCAGAGGGACGCGTGCGTGAATAAGCGAGAATAAGTGAGAGAGAGAGAGAGAGAGAGAGAGAGAGAGAGAGAGAGAGAGAGAGAGAGAGAGAGAGAGAGAGAGAGAGATGGGAAGGCGTAGGAGGGAGATAGGGATGGAGGGAGGAAGAGGGCGAAGGAAAGGGGGGGAGAGAGAGAGGGTGGGAACGAGATAGGGAGTGAGGAAGGAGAGACAGAGAGGGGCAAGTGGGGGGTAGTAATGAGAGAGAGAGAGAGGGGGGGGGGGCAATGGAGAGGGGAGGCGAGAGAAGAGGAGGAGCGAAACGCGAGAGGGAGGGAGGGAGGATTACTGTGTCTCTGGGGAATAATCTGGTGAAGTCAGGTCAGGTAAGTCTGAACACCTGCGTAGGGAGTGGCATCGGAGTGGAATCTGGAAATATATAAAGAATGTGGCGGAAAGAGTGTAACACTGTGTTTTGTGTATAGGTGTATATATGTTTTACAGGGCGCTACTGCGAGAGGGTAGATACAGGCAGAGAGAGGTAGTAAAAATAAGGGCAACACTTAATCCTGTCCAGCGAAGCACGTGGTCGCACAGCAAACAGCACACCTCTGCGGGCAGCTAACTCGGTTGACAATAAGCAGTACGCAGCACGACGCGAAATAGCACACGGCACACAGCACAGCAAGATCTACAGTACAGTGCAGTACAGCACACGAGGGTGGAATCGCAAGCGAGAGAGGTCACGGAAGTGGGAGCGCTAGTTTACAGGAGCGTCGAAGTTTATTGACACCTTGAAGGTGGTCGCTCGCAAGCCGCGTGTACTGTCGGTGCCACGCTCGGCCACGGCCTTCTATTATTATTATTTATATATAGAAGGCCTGAGCGATTGGCCGTGACGTCACCAGCCTCGGTCATCTCCCTCGCTCCGTCGTCTCCCTCGTTCTCACCCTCTGTGAACAGGACCTCGGACCAGACCAAGCCCAACTCCGGACAGCAAGAACACCAGGGGGGATATAGGAATCTCCAGTGTTAAGAACAGGATAAGGGAGGGACAGTGGAAGTACCAAAGATATGTTCTAGTGGAAGTAAATGATTTGGTGAGAAGGCCGGGAGAGGAGATGATAGAGAAGAGACACAGTAGGTGGGTGAAAGATTTGTTGAATGAACTGACAGCAACAGAGGGAGTGGGTGTGTGCGAGAAATGAGACAAAGGATGAATATAATAAAATTCGAGTACTGTACCTGGATTTGCGATCCCGTCTGAAACACCTGACCTTGAATAAACAAAGCAGTCTGTGTACACAACCAATTGCACTTTAAAAAAAAAAATCTCCTTTGCACTTCTTGCTACACACATATTTCGTACTACAGCTTATGAAAGTATGAATAAGGAATTAGGTCTGCTATAGAAACTATTGTTTGAAGTTGATTTTGATTATTTTAAAATATTTGTCAAAATATTTTTTTCATCGAATTAAAAAAAATGTATACAATTGTATACAAACAAATGATAACAAGCGTTAATCTCCTATCCTTCCTGATTAAAATACTTTTTGAATGAAAGAAATTGGTCCATAAATATGGAGGAGTTACAATTATAAACATGGAAATGCAGGCAACAGAAAGCCTATTGGCTCATTACGAGGTCCCCTGCTTGGTGACTTAATCTGCTCGACCGCCACTTGGGGCTTGAGGAGCAGATGAAAGCACCTCGATATTGAGGAGCAGATGAAAGCACCTCGTTGTTCAATTTACTTCCGACGCAGCGAAATGACGTTCGATTCTATATTTGAAGGAGTTGATGGTATTCGCATTTACTGCTTCTGAGGGAAGATTGTTCCAGTGACGGATGTCTCGGTTTGAAAAGAAACTCCTTCCAATGTCTTTGTTACATCGACTAGACTGAATGGGTAAACCGTTATTTCTAGTTCTTGAGTTGGTTTGCAGTTCAAAGAATTTGGAGTAATCGACGTTATTGAACTTTTCAGGTACGTGAAGACTTTTTTTTGTACAACAAATGAGACAGCTCAAGGGCACAAAAAGAGGAAACAATAATAAAAAAAAAAAGCCCGCTACTCGCTGCTCCTAAAAAATAATCAAAAGAGGTGGCCGAAAGGG
This sequence comes from Eriocheir sinensis, assembly GCF_024679095.1. Classification (NCBI taxonomy): domain Eukaryota; kingdom Metazoa; phylum Arthropoda; class Malacostraca; order Decapoda; family Varunidae; genus Eriocheir; species Eriocheir sinensis. Next base: position 391,274 of record NW_026111659.1, read on the forward strand.
AGGTCAATTTCGGGAGGAGAGGTGTCCTGATACCCTTCTCTCGAAAGAGTTCAAGTCGTTGGCAGGAGGAAATACAGATGAAGGAAGATTGTTCCAGAGTTTACCAGCGTGAGGGATGAAAGAGTGAAGATGCTGGTTAACTCTTGCATAAGGGGTTTGGACAGTATAAGGATGAGCATGAGTAGAAAGTCGTGTACAGCGGGGCCGCGGGAGGGGGGCAGGCATGCAGTTAGCAAGTTCAGAAGAGCAGTCAGCGTGGAAATATCGATAGAAGATAGAAAGAGAGGCAACATCGCGACGGAATTTAAGAGATAGAAGACTATCAGTAGGAGGAGGAGAGCTGATGAGACGAAGAGCCTTAGACTCCACTCTGTCCAAAAGAGGTGTGTGAGTGGAGCACCCTCACACGTGAGATGCATACTCCATGCGAGGGCGGACAAGGCCCCTGTATATGGATAGCAATTGCGCGGGGGAGAAGAACTGGCGCAGACGATACAAAACGCCCAACCTCGAGGAAGCTGATTTAGCGAGAGAGGAGATGTGTGAAGTTTCCAGTTGAGATTTTGAGTTAAGGATAGACCGAGGATGTTTAGTGTTGAAGATGGTGATAGCTGAGTGTTGTGGAAGAATAGGGGATAGGTGTTTGGAAGATTGTGTCGAGTTGATAGGTGGAGAAGTTGAGCTTTTGAGGCATTGAAGGAGACAAGGTTCCTTCTGCCCCAATCGGAAATAATGGCAAGGTCTGAGGTTAATCGTTCTGCAGCCTCCAGTCTGGAGTCGTGTACTTCCTGTTGTGATGGTCTTCTATTGAAAGAAGTTGAATAATGCAGAGTGGAGTCGTCGGCGTATGAGTGAACAGGACAGTTTGTTATGGAAAGATCATTGATGAATAACAGGAAGAGAGTGGGTGATAGGACAGAGCCCTGTGGAACACCACTGTTGATAGGTTTAGGGGAAGGACAGTGACCGTCTACCACCGCAGAGATAGAACGGCCGGAAAGGAAACTGGAGATAAAGGAACAGAGAGAGGGATAGAATCCGAAAGAGGGCAGTTTAGAAAGCAAAGACTTGTGCCAGACTCTATCGAGGGCTTTCGATATGTCTAGCTCAACAGAGAAAGTTTCACCGAAACGTGTAAGAGAGGATGACCAAGAGTCAGTTAAGAGAGCAAGAAGATCGCCAGTAGAACGCCCCTTGCGGAACCCATACTGGCGATCAGATAGAAGGTTAGAAGTGGAAAGGTGCTGTTGAATCTTCCTGTTAAGGATTGATTCAAAAGCTTTAGATATACATGAAAGTAAAACTATAGGGCGGTAGTTTGAGGGATTGGAACAGTCACCCTTCTTAGGCACAGGCTGTACAAAGGCATACTTTCAGCAGGAAGGAAAGGTAGATGTTGATAGGCAGAGACGGAAGAGTTTGACCAGGCAGGGTGTCACCACGGAAGCACAGTTTTTTAAGGACAATAGGAGACACTCCATCAAGTCCATAAGCCTTGTGAGAGTTGAGGCCAGAGAGGGCATAGAAAACATCATTTGGAAGAATCTTAATAACAGGCATAAAGGAGACAGATGGGGGATGAGTAGGAGGAATATGCCCAGAATCGTCCAGGGTGGAGTTCTTACAGAAAGTTTGAGCGAAAAGTTCAGCCTTAGAGACAGATGAGATGACAGTGCTGCCGTCAGGGTTAAGGAGAGGAGGGAAAGAGGAAGAAGTGAAATTGGAGGAGATATTTTTGGCTAGATGCCAGAAGTCACGGGAAGAATTAGAAGAAGCAAGGTGTTGACATTTTCTATTGATAAAAGAAGTTTTGGTAAGTCGGAGAATAGATTTGGTACGATTCCGGGCTGAAATGTAAAGGTCATAGTTAGCGGTAGCTCGAAGATTCTGGAACCTTTTGTGAGCTGCCTCTCTATCTTTAATAGCACGAGAACAAGCATGATTAAACCAAGGCTTTTTAGCATGAGGAGTAGAGAAAGAACGTGGAATGTATGCCTCCATTCCAGAGACAATCACCTCTGAGATGCGCTGGGCACACACAGAGGGGTCTCTCCTGGAAGCAGTAATCATTCCACGGGAAATCGGAAAAGTACATCCTCAGGTCATCTCACCGAGCTGAAGCAAAATGCCAGAAGCATCGCCTCTTCGGTGGGTCCAGAGGATGTACAGGAGCGATAGGACAGGAAACAGAAATAAAGTTATGATCGGAGGAGCCCAACGGAGAGAACAGTTTGACAGAGTAAGCAGAAGGATTAGAGGTAAGGAAGAGATCTAGAATGTTGGGCCTGTCTCCAAGACGGTCGGGAATACGTGTAGGGTGTTGAACCAACTGCTCTAGGTCGTTGAGGAGAGCACAGTTGTAGGCTTGTTCACCAGGCTGGTCAGTGAAAGAGGATGAAAGCCAAAGCTGGTGGTGAACATTGAAATCTCCCAAGATGGAGATTTCAGTGAAGGGAGAGTGGGCCAAGATGTGCTCCACTTTAGAATTCAAATAGTCAAAGAATTTTACATAGTTAGTAGAGTTAGGTGAGAAATAAACAGCACAGATGTATTTAGTAATAGAATGACAATGAAGTCTTAGCCAGATGGTGGAAAATTCAGAACAGTCAAGGTCGTGGGCACGAGAGCAAGTGATGTCGTTGCGCACGTAGGCGCAACATCCAGCTTTGGATTGAAATTTAGGATAGAGATAGTAGGAGGGAACAGAGTAGAGGTTGCTGTAAGTAGCCTCAGAAACCTGTGTTTCGGTGAGGAAGAGAAGATGAGGTTTAGAGGAGGAAAGATGGTGTTCCACAGAATGAAAATTAGAACGAACTTGAATCATATCCCCTCGTAGGCGTCTGCTCTCCAATGTAAAGAGATTGAGTCGCTTGAGTCGTTCCTCGTACGGTTGAGCCCTTAAAGTTGGAATCATCTTCGTGGCGCGTCGTTGAATCCTTTCCAGTAAAGCAATGTCCTTTCTGTAATTACGAGACCAGAACTGTACTGCATACTCGAGGTGCGGTCTTACCATGGAATTATACAAGGATAGCATCACGTCTGGTGTTTTACACTCGAAGTTCCTCGCTATGAACACGAGCATAGTGTTGGCTTTGTTATCTGCATTTTTACAGTGATTCGCGTGTTTCAGGTCACTGCTGATAGTGATTCCAAGATCTTTTTCCTCCTGCATCGCCTGCAGAGGTTTCCCATTCATGATATATGTGTGATTATTATTTTGGGACCCAATGTGCATGACTTTGCATTTGTCAACATTAAAGGACAGTTGCCATTTTGCCGTCCATTCGATAATGTGATTGAGGTCTTTCTGACTGATTTCGCAGTCGGTCTTTGTGAGGGCCTTTCTACCCACCTTGGTGTCATCAGCAAATTTTGATATTGTGGATTTCAGTTCTGAATCTAGGTCATTGATATATATATATATATATATATATATATATATATATATATATATATATATATATATATATATATATATATATATATATAGATATATATAGATATATATATGATAAAGGGGATGGGTTCCACCACCGACCATTGAGGCACTCCACTAGTGACTGGAAGCCAATCGGAAGGCTGTCCGTTGAGTAGTACTCGAATCTCTTATCCACGCGATCAGAATGGCTCCAATGCCCGCTGAGTGCAGTTTCTTAAGGAGTCGCTCGTGCGGTACCTTGTCGAAGGCTTTCTGAAAGTCCAGGTATATAACATCACTGGGGATGTGGGCATCCCAGTTTTTATATATACCTTGGAAGAAGTCTAATAAATTCGTTAGGCAGGAGCGCTTGTTTCTGAAGCCATGCTGGGTGTCGGAGATTATATTATTGTCTTAAAGAAACTTAACAAGTTTGTCTCTAATAATCTTTTTGAGTATTTTCCTGCCACTGATGTCAAACTTATGGGCCTGTAGTTTAATGCAACGCTTTTGTCTCCTTTTTTGAACATCGGTGTTACGTGTTACGTTACGTTGGTCGCATATTGAGTCAATTTCAAGGGGCGTGATCTCCCTCGGCGGGTCAAGGCCCTCGGGAATGGTTTCGATGTCCTCGACTGTGAATACGGATGCGAAGTTATTGTTGAGGATTCTGGCCATCTGTTTACTGTCCTGAGTTACAGATCCAGTCTCGTCTGTCAGGACCAATATTGGATTTTACTTTCTTTTTCGATCTTATGTACGTGAATAATTTCTTGGAGTTAGTTTTGATTTCGCGCGCTATTTGCTTTTCATAGTTGCGTTTGCTACTCCGAATAAGGCTGCGACAAGCTCTGAGGCTGTTGTGGTACTGTGTGCGGGCTTCGGCCGTGGCATTCTCTTTCATCAGATTATAATTCCTTTTTTTTAGGTTTACTGCCCTTTTTATTTCTCTGATCATCCACGGTGGATCTACGGCCCCATTTACTCGCCTAGATTTCGTAGGCACTGTAGCCTTCTCTACCTGCAATAGCTTATCTTTGAAGACGTTCCACGTGTTGTCGATTGTATTGTCGGTGATGTCAAGTTGGTCCCAAGTCGTAGGGGGAAGCAGCGCACGGGCTAAGTTGAAATTTGCTTTTTTTGTAATCTGGTAACACTGACGGATTATCTACGAGTTTGTGACATGTTGACATTAAAACGGATTAAGTGGTGATTGCAACCATTAAGTTTCTCACCAACTGTACAGTCGCGAATGAGGTCAGGGTCGCTTACTAATACCAGATCCAGCAGATTGTTTTCTCTTGTTTGTTGAGTTACAACTTGAGTGAGGAACGAATCCCCGACCATTTATATAAGTCTGTTACCCTCTTGATCTCCAGTCATCAGTCCCCAGTCAATGTTAGGGCAATTAAACTCCCCAATTATAATTGCTACCTTGCTCTGTGAGAGAGTGAATCTCTTCGTAGAGGGCAGTGTCATCGGTGCCTGTTGTTTTGGAGGCCTGTATACGGTTGCAAGTGTTAGTTTCTTGTTATTTGTGGTTATTTCCACATAGACAGAATCGTATTTCTCTGCGTCATGTTTGTCTATTTTTATGGCAGGGAGTGTACTTTTTACGTAGCAAACTACTCCTCCTCCTTTCTTGTGCTTTCGACTTTTTGTGGAAGCTGTCGTATCCAGGGAATGACAGTTCGGATTCTAGATGTGCAGAGTTGGCCCAAGTCTCTGTGATGGCTACCACATCTGGTTTCTCTGTTTCAATATACGCCCTAATTTCGTCCTTTTTGGGTATTAAACTACGTGCATTTGTGTACATGATAGAAATGCGACCCCTGTTTTTGCCGTGACGAGTTGCACTAGTTCGCTTGTCGGTGGCGTCGTTAGTTACACAGTTTCTTGTGAGTCGCACCGACGCTACGGGTTGGTTGATCAAGGGCTGCCTTTGCCCTGCCCTCGCCCGCAGTTTTTTGAAAGGCTTTTCGAAAAGCTTTTCACTGCTTCGTCCAGAAGACTCCCGAAATGCGCCGAACCAACCTCATTCAGGTGTAGTCCATCGTTCCAAAACAAATCTGGGCGCTCAAGGAAGTGATGCCAGGCGTTTGTGAACGCTACGCCTTCGTCGTCACAAATTTCCTTCAGATAGTATTAATGTTGCTCGCTTTGCTGTTGAACCCGGCGTAAGCGGTGATTCTTGGTACATTTCCAGAGACAATGACGTGAGGGGACTTGGTCTTGTAACGCCGAATGACTTGACGGTATTTGATAGTAGGGCCTGAAGTTGAGTAGACTGAACGTCATTTGTCCCCGCGTGAATCAGATAAACTGTGTCTTCCTTCGCGGTTTCCGTGACAGCATCGACAGCTGAACTAATGTCGTCCAATATGGCTCCCGGAATACAATAACGCCTCCGTGTCTCTGTATTCCTGCCACAGAATTCCGTTAATTGACCTCTAACCAGCGAGTCCCCTACAGATGTTTTCAGCTTGTCTGTGCCCCGAAACTGTGTCTGATATACGCAGACCACAGCAGGAAGAATGGTCTTGTGGCGTCTAATGGACGAGTAGTGAACAGTGGGAGTGGGGTGGCGACTGAACGTGGAGGCGTTAGGAGGGCTGGTAGAGGGGAGGGACAAGGGGGAGCCAAGGGAAGAGGAAGAAGAGGCGGAAGGGGTACTAGTAGTTGACTGGGGGGGAGTAGAGGAGGGGGGAGAAGAAAAGTAAGAGGAGGGGCAGAGGCGGAGGAGGAGGGGCAGAGGCGGAGGAGGAGGGGCAGAGGCGGAGGAGGAGGGGGCAAAAGGGAGAAGGAGGGTGCAGAGGCGGAGGAGGAGGGGCAGAGGTGGAAGAAGAGGGGGCAGTGGATGAGGAGGAGGGGGCAAAGGCGGAGGAGGAGGGGTCAGAGGTGGAGGAGGAGGGGGCAGAGGTGGAGGAAGAGGAGGGGCAGAGGGAGGGAGGGAAGGGACAGAGGTGGAGGAGGAGGGGGCAGAGGTGGAGGAGGAGGAGGGGGCAGAGGTGGAGGAGGAGGGGGCAGAGGGTGGAGGAGGAGGGGCAGAGGCGGAGGAGGAGGGGGCAGAGGTGGAGGAGGAGGGGGAGGAGGAGGAGGAAGAGGGAGGCAGGAGGAGGGAGGAGGGGCAGAGGAGGAGGAGGAGGGGGCAGGGCGGAGGAGGAAGGGTGGAGGAGGAGGGGCAGAGGTGGAGGAGGAGGGGGCAGAGGTGGAGGAGGAGGGGCAGAGGTGGAGGAGGAGGGGGCAGAGGGAGGGAGGAGGAGGGGGCAGGAGGGGAGGGGCAGAGGGGAGGAGGGGCAGAGGTGAGGAGGAGGAGGGGCAGAGGAGGCGGAGGAGGAGGGGCAGAGGAGGGAGGAGGAGGGGCAGAGGTGGAGGAGGAGGGGGAGAGGGGAGGAGGAGGAGGAGGGGCAGAGGTGGAGGAGGAGGGGCAGAGGTGGAGGAGGAGGGGGCAAAGGCGGGAGGAGGAGGGGCAGAGGTGGAGGAGGAGGGGCAGAGGCGGAGGAGAGGGGGGCAGAGGTGGAGGAGGAGGGGGCAGAGGGGAGGAGGAGGGGGCAGAGGCGGAGGAGGAGGGGGCAGAGGTGGAGGAGGGGGGCAGAGGCGGAGGAGGAGGGAGGCAGAGGCAGAGGAGGAGGAGGGGCAGAGGAGGGAGAGGGGCAGAGGTGGAGGAGGAGGGGGGGCAGAGGCGGAGGGAGGAGGGGGCAGAGGCGGAGGAGGAGGGGCAGGGAGGAGGAGGAGGGAGGAGGAGGGGGAGGGAGGAGGGCAGGAGGGGGAGGAGGAGGCAGAGGGGAGGAGGAGGGAGAGGAGGGGGAGGAGGAGGGCAGAGGCGGAGGAGGAGGGGGCAGGAGAGGAGGGGAGGGAGGAGGAGGGGGCAGAGGTGGAGGAGAGGGGGGCAGAGGTGGAGGAGGAGGGGCAGAGGGAGGAGGAGGGAGGGGCAGAGGAGGAGGAGGAGGGGGCAGTGCCGGAGGAGGAGGGGGCAGAGGTGGAGGAGGAGGGGCAGAGGGAGAGGAGGAGGAGGGGCAGAGGTGGAGGAGGAGGGGCAGGAGGGGAGGAGGGGAGGAGGAGGAGGCAGAGGAGGAGGAGGAGGGGGGGCAGGGGCGGAGGAGGAGGGGCAGAGGTGGAGGAAGAGGGGCAGAGGCGGAGGAGGAGGAGGGGGAGGGGCTGGAGGAGGAGGGGCAGAGGTGGAGGAAGAGGGGCAGAGGTGGAGGAGGAGGGGGTAGATTGGAGGAGGAGGGGCAGAGGTGGAGGGAGGAGGGGGCAAAGGCGGAGGAGGAGGGGGCAGAGGTGGAGGAGGAGGGGCAGAGGTGGAGGAGGAGGGGCAGTGGCGGAGGAGGAGGGGGGGCAAAGGCGGAGGAGGAGGGGGCAGAGGTGGAGGAGGAGGGGGCAGAGGCGGAGGAAGAGGGGGCAGAGAGGCGGAGGAGGAGGGGCAGAGGCGGAGGAGGAGCGGGCAGAGGCGGAGGTGGAGGGGGCAAAGGCGGAGGAGGAGGGGGCAGAGGTGGAGGAGGAGGGGCAGAGGGAGGTGGAGGAGGGGGCAGGAGGCGGAGAAAGAGGGGCAGAGGTGGAGGAGGAGGAGGGGGAGGCGGAGGAGGAGGGGCAGAGGCGGGAGGAAGAGGGGCAGAGGCGGAGGAGGAGGGGGCAGGGGCGGAGGAGGAGGGGGCAGAGGCGGAGGAAGAGGGGGCAGGGGCGGAGGAGGAGAGGGCAGAGGCGGAGGAGGAGGGTGCAGGGGCGGAGGAGGATGGGGCAGAGGTGGAGGAAGAGGGGGCAGAGGTGGAGGAGGAGGGGCAGGGGCGGAGGAGGAGGGGGAGGTGGAGGAGGAGGGGGGAGGGAGGAGGGGGCGGAGGAGGAGGGGGCAGAGGCGGAGGAGGAGGGGGCAGAGGCGGAGGAGGAGGGGGCAGAGGCGGAGGAGTAGGGGGCAGCGGCGGAGGAAGAGGGGGCAGAGGCGGAGGAGGAGGGGGCAGAGGCGGAGGAGGAGGGGGCAAAAGCGGAGGAGAGGGGGGCAAAGGCGGAGGAGGAGGGGGCAGAGGCGGAGGAGGAGGGGACAAAGGCGGAGGAGGCGGGGGCAGAGGCGGAGGAGGAGGGGGCAGAGGCGGAGGAACACAAAGAAACACAAAGGAAGAACAAACAACAGCAGACCTGGCTGTTTGTAACAAGCTACACTAACTATCTAATCAAAGGTGGAAAATGAAGGACATCAATGTCAAAGGCTCCTCCCCACCCCCCATCCCTCCAGCCAAAGCTGGCAGGAAAGGAAAAAGAACCATGCAGCATGGAAAAAACTGCATGGAAATTATGTAGGAAAGAGGAAAGAACTACCATTACCACTAACCGGGCCATAAAAGCGGACACGGACACCAGTATTCGAAAGAACTTAACGTTATTACGACAATGAGTAACATTTTAGTTGCTGGTTGGATTCAAAACACTTGTCTAATCTATTCTTGAAGGCCGTAACTGTTGTACTATCAACGACATCACAGGGTAGAGAGTTCCAAACATTAACAACTCGATTGAAGAAGTGTTTAGCTTCGTGTGACGAGAATCTTTTACCACTTATCTTCAAATTGTGATTTCTTCTTGTTCTATTTGATCGATCAATTGTAAAGTAATCTTCCGCATTAATATCACTGAATCCTTTGAACATTTTAAACACTTCTATTAGATCGCCTCGCATTCTTCGTTTTGATTGACTGAATAAATTTACTTCTTGAAGCCTTTGTTCATATGATAAATTTCTCAACCTAGGCATCATCTTTGTTACTCTTCGTTGAACCCGTTCCAACTTTTCTATGTCTTTTCTGTAGTAGGGAGACCAAAACTGCACACAGTACTCTAGACGGGGTCGAACCAACGAATTATACAGTTTTAATATTACTTTTTCCGATTTATTATTAAAGACTCGTCCGATGAAGCCAACCAATTTGTTTGCAGTTTTAACTACCTCTGAACAATGCTGACTGGGCTTTAAATCGCTTCATATAGTGATTCCAAGATCCTTTTCTTTACTTACTGCAGAAAGTTGTTGGCCATTTATTACGTACCGAACGCGATTGTTATTTTTTCCGATGTACAACACTTTACATTTGTCAACGTTAAATTTAATTTGCCATTGATTTGCCCGACGTGCAAGTCGATCTAGATCTGATTGTAAAGCTTCTTCGTCGAGTGTCGCAGTTACTTTACTAGCAATTTTTGTGTCATCAGCAAATTTTGATACTTTGCAAGTGAGCCCATCATCGATATCATTAACATAAATTAAGAAGAGCATGGGGCCAAGCACTGATCCTTGAGGTACGCCACTTGACGTCGAGCCAGTTAGATGTAACACCGTTTAGAACTACTCTCTGTTTCCGCCCTTCACAAGCCAATTGTGAATGTTACCCGAGATACCATGCGCCAATAGTTTGCTGAGCAATCATTGGTGGGGGACCTTATCAAATGCCTTTTGAAAATCCAGATATATGATATCCACTGATCTGCTTTCATCGAACACCTCAAAAATATAATGAAAAAAATCAAGTAAGTTAGTTAAACACGAACGTTTACTACGGAAGCCATGTTGCGAATTATTTATCATATCATTTTCTTCGAAGAATTTCACCATATTGTCGCGAATGATAGTCTCCATTAACTTACAGACAATCGATGTCAGGCTAATTGGTCGATAGTTTCCTGGATGAGACTTGTCCCCCTTTTTGAAAATTGGTGTGACATTTGCAAGTTTCCAATCCGACGGAACTTTTCCAGCTGTTAAAGATTTATTGAATATGATGGAGAGCGGTTTACAAATTTGACGTTTGATTTCTTTTAAGACCCTAGGGGTAATTTTGTCTGGACCAGGAGCTTTGCTTACTTTAATCTTTTCAATAATTGTGCGTAAAATATCACTTTCTACGATGAGCACGCCACTTAATATATTTTCGGTCCTTCTAACCTCCGGCGGTTGAGGTGACAAACAATCTTCGTCAGTAAATACGGATGCGAAAAAGTTATTTAGGATTGTAGCCATTTCATTTTCATCGTTCGTGTGGTTACCATTATCATTAGCAAGCGGTCTGATACCACAAGTGAGTGGCTTTTTATTATTTACATAGCTAAAAAAATCTTTATGATTAGATTTACTCGTTTCCGCTATATCTTCTTCAAGATTTTTCTTGCTTCGTTTTATTAATTTCTTGGTTTCGCGGCGAATTCTGTTCAACTATAGTTTGTCAGCCTCACTCTGAGTTGATATGTAACTACTGTATACGCGTTTTTTAAGAGATAGGCTATTTTGAATTTCGTTATTCCACCATTTGGGTTTCTTCTTAAAAGCTGAACGTCTGTTACGATAGGGTACGCATATGCTTATGGCATTGTTCAATATTGTGGTGAAGGCCCCCCAAGATTTATCAATATCTGTTTCCGCCGAGATTTCAGTCCAGTCATAATTATTTAGAATTGATCGGAGTCTTACGAAATTCGCTCTCTGATAATCAGGCACCTTTTCTTTACTAGGAGTTACTTTACTTTCTTTCATATTGATGCTGAATGTGATTGTTCGGTGATCGCTAGAACTAAAAATTGGACCAACATTTACTTCGTTAACTAGATCAGCTGTCGTTGAAAAGATAAGGTCAAGTATATTATTTTCCCGAGTCGGTTATTGAACGTGTTGATATAAATCACTTTCTAGTAAATTTGTGCACAGGCGAGTTCTGTATGACAGTTCAACGGTTCACCCCATCTTTCACTGGCGTTAAAGTCCCCAACAATTACTGCCTCGCAACTGCTACTTGTTTCTAATAATAATTCACTTAATGCGTGGTCGATATCGTCTGCCTTGGCGGTCTGTAGATATTTCCAATTACTATTTTACGAGATTTATTTTTAATTTCAATGAAGACCGTGTCTACATTGGTTATAATATCTGTTTTCACGGATACTGGATGGAGAAAGTTGTAGATATAAAAGATAACGCCTCCACCCTGTCTGTTCTCTCTTTCATGAGTAAAGATGGTATAACCCGGTAATCTATATTCCGCAATGAAATCTCTATTTGAAGTGTCTATCCAAGATTCTGTGACTCCGATGATATGGTAATGATTTGTAGCTGCGATGACTTCTAAGTCTTCAAATTTGTTACGTAGGCTACGAGCGTTTACATAGCAAGCTTTAATGTGATTGGAGTCGGGGTTTTGGTTGAGTGCTTCCTTACGGTGGAGCTGCTGGTGTTCTCGAGGAGGAAGGGCAGAAGAAAAGAGTGAGGAAGAGGAAGGGTAGGAGGAAGAGTAGGTCGTGATGATGATGGTGGCATGGGTGGGGGAGGGGGCGGGGGTGATGTCGGTCGTGGTGGTGGCAGTGCCGGTGGGGGAGGACCCCGTGAACTTGTGTTGTGAGCAGAATAAGGTGGAGGGTGAAGAAGGGGGGGGTGATAGCGGCCAGTGGTGATGAGGTGAAGGAGGGAGGAGGCGGGGAGGGATGTGAAATGGAGGGGGCTGAGGAGGAGGAGGTATGTGACTGGGTCAGAATTTCGGAGTACGAGGTTGAGTAAGAAGAAGAAGAAGAAGAAGAAGAAGAAGAAGAAAAAGCAGGAGTAGGAAGTCACAATTTCCCATAACAAGGCATTTGAGCGTTTTAAATCCTCGTTCGCTGTTTGAAGTGCCTGAATACGTGAGTCTAAGACACAATACCTACACATCGAGTCGCTGATTTGGGAGTGAATCGCAGCATATTTCTTTGAACAATTACAGCAATTGAAATAGTTGGACGGCATGGTTACTGTTATTTATTGTTGCAAGACGATATAACGGTGAGCTTGACAGTTAAGATGAATTTAGTATCCGCGTGGGCTATGCTGAACACCTGGAGGGAGGTGGGTTAAATCGGTCGAGTCGAGTCACGCATGCATAAGCAATTTAACATGGGCTTTGCGATTTTACACCTCCCTCCCCCTTAATTCACAAATTGAGCGTATCATGTGAAAGAGCCTGTTTATTGTCTTAGGCTAGTCTCATCGTAAATGGAGTTACAAAGTAACCTTACAATATAGATATCAATTAATAAAATACTTTTGTCATTACATGATTCATTTAAAGTATGATTAATGACTTTAATTATAGTACACACACACACACACACACACACACACACACACACACACACACACACATGCACACACACAAAAAAAAATGTGGCATCAAATCAATCACAAGCTACTCCATGACTCCCAGTTGCTCGATGTTGACATATGTAATTAATTATGTTGTTGCTATTATCTGCTATAATATACCACGTTCTTTATTGTTCCATACGATTATTTTGATGTTTATCATATCAACGTCATTCAGAAATAAAATGAATAATGGGAAATAAATAGTAACCACTGATATTAGAATTCAACGGACACACGTGCCGCCCTCCCTACCTCCCCCGGGTATGCTGCCGGCGCGTTCATATTTAAATGTCGTGAAGCCCGAGTTACATACAACCATTGCAGTAAATACATTTCACTATTGAACATGTTTGGCATAGAATGAGTTGATCTCTCATTATAGAAAGTGTGACGACCTATAGCGGGAGGTTTGCACTGGCCCTGCATAAGACAACCTACGGTCATACATTGATGCCCTAATATTTACCACCTTACGTTCTAATAAAACCTGAAATACACTGGAATATCACTCCACAGTCACAGCCGACTAACGGTGCGGGCCGCGCGGCTGCCGCACGACCGAGTATCCTGACGTCACGGTGTATCTGCATCTAAGCGCTCAGGCCTTTTATATAGAGGTTTTACAGCTGACGTCATTAGTGGGGTGCGGGATAGCGCGGTCTGCACGGCCATCTTGGGGTCAGTGGTGGTGGTCAGTTATCAAAGCAAACCTTGGTGGCAGCTGCACAACTTGCAGCAGTACTCTGTGTTCGTCATGGATACGTATGCTGTGCGGTTAGATGTTCTAACCGACACGGGAGATGCTGTGTCATTTTAAAGATTTCAGCGAATCCAGAAGAGCAGGGGAAGTGGATAACAGCTATGAGGAGGGACAACTGGCGGCCGTATGCTTCATCTGGACTCTGCAGTGCTCATTTTGTCAGAGGTAAATATTACAGGCAAGACTGATCAGATTATTACATGAGGTAACACTCATTTAGGTATTGTCCCGGGTCCCCTAGCTTATTGTGTGGCGGGGGATTACTCTGGAACGGGATTTACATGAGCTGGCGGAGGTAAACACGTATGTCGGCGCTCAAGCAGGGGAAGAAAATAGGAAAGGAAATTCAGTGGAGGCAAAGTGCACAGAGGGACAGAGCTCAGTGCTGGGTGGAATATATAAGTGTACGCAGGGAAGTGACCAAGAGTGCGTAGTGTAAGGTGACTAGCCGTCACCTGCCCTCACCTGTCGTCACTTGCCCTCTTCTGTTTGCTCGCTGTGCTGTCTACCTGGGCATCACTGGTCATCAACAGGAGATCGGCCAGGCAAAGGGACAGCCAATCAACCGACCAGCCAGCCAGTCAGCCAACCAACCAATCGGCCAGTCAACCAGCCACCCAGCCAACCAATCAGCCAGTCAGTCAACCACCCAGTCAGTCATCCAATCAACCAGTCAGCCATCCAGTCGGTCAGTTAGACAGACAGTCAGTTTACCAATCAGCCAGCCAATCAACTCACCAGGCAACCAGTCAACCCACCAGTCAACCAGCCAGCCAGCCAGCTAGACTGCCAGTCTACCAGTCTCCTCCTCCAAAAGCACTGATTAGTTCGATGTATCTTAGCTTCGCAGCATTCTCAAGCGATCTCGCGTAATCACATAACACAAATGATGCTGAAGGTCCTGCCATTTGCCCGCGGGTGGTGACTTGGGGATGGGGCACGCGTGGTCCGTCTCCTCACTCTGCTGGGGAGGTGACCACCAGCGGGTTTGCAGACGACGCACAAGGTGCAGACGACGCTATTTCGTGACGTCACTGCAAAACCTCTATAGAAGGTCGTGGCTCGGCTCGCCGCTGATTCCTCTCATGATGGTTCTTGAAGGTTTCAATAAAAGGACATTACGGTTGAAAGTCTGTACATATTGTGCAACCTAAAAATAAAAACATTGATAGTGCTGCACTGTTTTATTTCTTGGTTTTCTTTAATCATTTCAATATATAATACAAAATAAATACAGTGTAATATTGGGACGCAGGAATTTGCTTAATGAACAGTGAGGGAAACAAAACCTGTCAAAAAAGCATTCCATAATGAAGGTGATAATACCAATAATATTAATAATAATAATAATAATAATAATAATAATAATAATAATAATAATAATAACAATAATAATAATAATAATAATAATAATAATAATAATAATAATAATAATAATAATGATATAGTAATAATAATAAAAATAATGATAATAATAATAACAATAATAATAATAATAATAATAATAATAATAATAATAATAATAATAATGATAGTAATAATAATAATAATAATAATAATAATAATAATAATAATAACTTATGAAATAATTATAAACATATTATAAACCGACGTACAAGCACACATTTATGCACATGATTTGTGAGGAAGTACCGTACATAAATTAGGCATAAATAAAAATAGGTATTTTTTATTTCAACAAAGGATCAAATATTCTATTTCCGCATATTTTAACTCTTTGGAGGTATTAACTAAATTTCAAATTAATATTATCTTATATATGTTTTTATGTATTCACATGATTATGATTCAAATACATGATATGTTAAAATGTATATTCAACTCTGATAGATTCTATACGTTACGAGTGCTGTCGACATTTTTTTTTTTTTTTTTACAACAAAGGAGGCAGCTCAAGGGCACACAAAAAAAGAAAACAATATTAAAAAAGAGCCCGCTACTCGCTGCTCCTAAAGTAAAACAAAAGAGGTGGCCGAAAGGAAGATCAAATACAGGAGGAGAGGTGTCCTGATACCCTCCTCTTGAAAGAGTTCAAGTCGTAGGCAGGAGGAAATACAGATGAAGGAAGATTGTTCCAGAGTTTACTAGCGTGAGGGAAGAAAGAGTGAAGATGCTGGTTAACTCTTGCATAAGGGGTTTGGATAGTATAGGGATGAGCATGAGTAGAAAGTCGAGTGCAGCGGGGCCGCGGGAGGGGGGGAGGCATGCCATTTGCCCGCGGGTATTGACTTGGGGATGGGGCACGCGTGGTCCGTCTCCTCACTCTGCTGGGGAGGTGACCACCAGCGGGTTTGCAGACGACGCACAAGGTGCAGACGACGCTATTTCGTGACGTCACTGCAAAACCTCTATAGAAGGTCGTGGCTCGGCTCGCCGCTGATTCATCCTCTCTCTCATGATGGTTCTTGAAGGTTTCAATAAAAGGACATTACGGTTGAAAGTCTGTACATATTGTGCAACCTAAAAATAAAAACATTGATAGTGCTGCACTGTTTTATTTCTTGGTTTTCTTTAATCATTTCAATATATAATACAAAATAAATACAGTGTAATATTGGGACGCGGGAATTTGCTTAATGAACAGTAAGGGAAACAAAACCTGTCAAAAAAGCATTCCATAATGAAGGTGATAATACCAATAATATTAATAATAATAATAATAATAATAATAATAATAATAATAATAATAATAACAATAATAATAATAATAATAATAATAATAATAATAATAATAATAATAATAATGATATAGTAATAATAATGAAAATAATGATAATAATAATAACAATAATAATAATAATAATAATAATAATAATAATAATAATAATAATGATAGTAATAATAATAATAATAATAATAATAATAATAATAATAATAATAATAACTTATGAAATAATTATAAACATATTATAAACCGACGTACAAGCACACATTTATGCACATGATTTGTGAGGAAGTACCGTACATAAATTAGGCATAAATAAAAATAGATATTTTTTATTTCAACAAAGGATCAAATATTCTATTTCCGCATATTTTAACTCTTTGGAGGTATTAACTAAATTTCAAATTAATATTATCTTATATATGTTTTTATGTATTCACATGATTATGATTCAAATACATGATATGTTAAAATGTATATTCAACTCTGATAGATTCTATACGTTACGAGTGCTGTCGACATTTTTTTTTTTTTTTTTACAACAAAGGAGGCAGCTCAAGGGCACACAAAAAAAGAAAACAATATTAAAAAAGAGCCCGCTACTCGCTGCTCCTAAAGTAAAACAAAAGAGGTGGCCGAAAGGAAGATCAAATACAGGAGAAGAGGTGTCCTGATACCCTCCTCTTGAAAGAGTTCAAGTCGTAGGCAGGAGGAAATACAGATGAAGGTAGATTGTTCCATAGTTTACTAGCGTGAGGGAAGATAGAGTGTAGATGCTTGTTAACTCTGCATAAGGGGTTTGATAGTATAGGGATGAGCATGAGTAGAAAGTCGAGTGCAAGTGGGCCGCGGGAGGGGGGAGGCATGCCATTTGCCCGCGGGTATTGACTTGGGGATGGGGCACGTGGTCCGTCTCCTCACTCTGCTGGGGAGGTGACCACCAGCGGGTTTGCAGACGACGATGTTTAGTGTTGAGGAAGGTGATAGCTGGGTGTTGTCAAAGAATAGGGGATAGTTGTTTGGAAGATTGTGTCGAGTGGATAGGTGGAGAACTGTGTTTTTGAGGCGTTGAAGGACACCAGGTTCTTCTTGCCCCAATCGGAAATAATAGTAAGATCTGAGGCTAAGCGTTCTGCAGCCTCCAGCCTTGAGTCGTTAAGTTCCTGAAGGGTGGGTCTTCTAAAAGAAGTTGAGTAATGCAGAGTGGAATCATCGGCGTAGGAATGGATAGGACAGTTCGTTTTGGAAAGAAGATCATCAATGAACAACAGAAAAGAGGGAGATAGGACAGAACCTGTGGGACACCACTGTTAATAGATTTAGGGAAGAACAGTGACCGTCTACCACGGCAGAAATAGAACGGTCAGAAAGGAAACTGGAGATAAAGGTACAGAGAGAAGGATAGAAACCGTAGGAGGGTAGTTTAGAAAGCAAAGATTTGTGCCAGACCCTATCAAAAGCTTTTGATATGTCCAGCGCAATAGCAAAAGTTTCACCGAAACGGCTAAGAGAGGATGACCAAGAGTCAGTTAAGAGCTAGGAGATCACCAGTAGAACGCCCTTGCGGAACCCATACTGGCGATCAGATAGAAGGTCAGAAGTGGAAAGGTGCTTTGAATCTTCCGGTTAAGGATTGATTCAAAAGCTTTAGATAGACAAGAAAGTAAAGCTATAGGACGGTAGTTTGAGGATTGAGCGGTCACTCTTCTTAGGCACAGGCTGTATGAAGGCATACTTCCAGCAAGAAGGAAAGGTAGATGTTGACAGGCAGAGGCGAAAGAGTTTGACCAGGCAGGGTGACAGCACGGAGGCACAGTTTTTAAGGACAATAGGAGGCACTCCATCAGGTCCATAAGCCTTCTGAGGATTGAGGCCAGAGAGGGCATAGAAAACATCATTTGGAAGAATCTTTATAACAGGCATAAAGGAGTCAGAGGGGGGATGAGTAGGAGGAATATGCCCAGAATCGTCCAGAGTGGAGTTTTTGGAAAAGTTTGAGAGAAGAGTTCAGCCTTAGAGATAGATGAGACGGCAGTGTTGCCGACAGGACAGAGGAGTGGAGGGAAAGATGAAGCACGGCACAGGGCCGAGATGTTTTTGGCTAGATGCCAGAAGTCACGGGAAGAGTTAGAGAAAGCAAGGTTTTGACATTTTCTATTAATGAAAGAATTTTTGGTTAGTCGGAGAATAGATTTGGCACGATTTCGGGCAGAAATGTAAAGTTCATAATTAGCATTAGTTTGAAGGCTCTGGTACCTTTTGTGAGCTACCTCTATCATTGACAGCACGAGAACAAGCGTAATTAAACCAAGGCTTTTAGCGTGAGGAGTAGAGAAAGAACGAGAATATATGCCTCCATTCCAGAGATAATCACCTCTGTGATGCGCTGAGCACACACAGAGGGTCTCTATCCTGGAAGCAACAATCATTCCACGGGAAATCGGAAAATTACATCCTCCGGGCGTCCCACCGAGCTGAAGCCAAATGCCAGAAGCAGCGCCTGTTCGGTGGGGCCAGAGGTTGTACAGGAGCGATAGGACAGGATGCAGAAATAAGATTGTGATCGGAGGAGCCCAACGGAGAGAACAGTTTGACAGAATAAGCAGAAGGGTTTGAGGTAAGGAAGAGGTCTAGAATGTTGGGCCGATCTCCAAGACGGTCGGGAATACGTGTAGGTTGCTGGACCAACTGCTCTAGGTCGTTGAGGATAGCAAA
>NW_026111659.1:412500-420205 GCF_024679095.1 Eriocheir sinensis
GACAGATGTGGCAGAGTAGTGGGTAAGGAGAGATCCCCGGTCGCCAACGCCAAAACGGACTCGGAAAAATTGTTTTTCTATACCCAACACCGGAATCGAACCAACTGGCATCTCATGTGTGGGGGGGATCCACTCACATAGCTCTCCTTGACAGAGTGTAATCAAAGGCTCTTCGTCTCATTAGCTCTCCTCCTCATACTGATAGTCATCTACCTCTCAAATTCCGCCGCCATGTTGCCTCTCTTTCTATCTTCTATCGATATTTTCATGCTGACTGCTCTTCTGAACTTGCTAACTGTATGCCTCCCCCCCTCCCGCGTCCCTGCTGCACAAGACTTGCTACTCATGCTCATCCCTATACTGTCCAAACCCCTTGTGCAAGAGTTAACTATCATCTTCACTCTTTCATCCCTCACGCTCGTAAACTCTGGAACAATCTTCCCTTCATCTGTATTTCTCTGCCTATGACTTGAATCCTTTCAAGAGGAGGGTATCAGGACACCTCCTCCTGAAATTGACCTCTGATTTCGAACACTCCTTTAACCTCTGTTCTGGAGCAGAAGTAGTGGACTTTTTTATATTTTTCATTACGCCCTTGCACTGTCTCCATTGCTGTAAAAAAAAAGTTAATTGGCGTCGTTACACTCCTCCCCACACACACACCTGAGGGGCTCCAAGGGAGGAGGCCAGTCACCCATTTGCAGTCCTTCTTTGACGATGCTCAGAGGTACAAGTGACCTCGGAGTACCAGTGATTTTATTCGGTCAAAGTAAGGCAGCGTCTTTACTATCAGCACCGTTAAAATAATGAGTTATAAATTAGAATTATAGTATTTAATGATGATAATAATAATTTTGGATTGCGCTAACTGCAGATTTCTTAGATACCCAAACCTTGCTTTGCCCTTAGCGACACACACACACACACACACACACACACACACACACACACACACACACACACAAATGTCGCCAACTCCATCCCCAAAACCCAAACCCCATCCCACACCCTTCACCTTAGCCCCTGATCATCCTCCAATCTCCTGAAACCTTCCCTCCACTCGAACCACCCAATCCCTTCTGCCGTTCTCCACCTCTGCCACACTAGAGTTTGGGACCTATGTGGTTTGAAGTGTGGAAGGGGGGTGAGCTTAACGGTTAAGGCTGTAAGTGTTGGGGGAAGGAGGCAGAGTGTTTGGATTCAGGTCTGAAGTGATATTGCTACCTGGCAAACGCTCCTTGGCCTCTTGGCAAGCACACCTCCACAACTTTTAGTCCCCTTTCACACGAACTATTTTTGCCGGTCCGCGCAAATGCCACACGGCAGCCGCATGGCACCTGGACATGCACGGTCAAGTGTGGTGTCTGCCGCATCCACTTCGGTATCTCCTTCAGTCATATTAGTTAGTGCACCACTGTCTGTCAATGATGTAGGCCATAAAAAAAGAGAGTCGTGTATGTTTACTTGATGAACAAGGTCATAAAAAAAAAGAAACAAAAAAATTATGGATTCACCCCTTGAATAGCAGTCGCCTCTCCAGGGTGCATTTTACACTCTATATGAAGACCTGAAGGCTGACGCTGCAAAGTTTTTCAACTATTTTCGAATGAGCTACCCTTCCTATGAAGAAAGTGTGGCATACCAGCCTTTCCAATGATGCAGACAAAGTGGTAGCGTGCCCTTCCTCCCAGTGTTGACAGACATCTAGCCCTCGCCGCACACGGGAAACACCGGATGTCTGAAGGCACCCATAGCAACACATGACCACCGAAATCGTTGTGCGACATTTCTGCTAGGGATGGGCAGATACTATTGTTGAGTACCGGTGTACCGGTACCGAAAACTTGGTACCTTTAGTACCGGTACTGGTACCCAAAGTATTTTCTTATCTAATGACGTCTGATGAAATTCCTAATTAAATTTTCTCTTAAGAAACTCTCTCTCTCTCTATCTCTCTCTCTACTGTATGAAGTGAATATTTATATTTTCGATAAAAAAAATAGTATATATAGTTATTATGGATGGACTCATAGTCTAACAATGACAGTATATATTATCAAACCTTTAAAAGAATCGGACATGAAGAATGATCTAATAGATAATTTATTGAAATGAAGAATGAAAACAACAACGCAAGACAGGCAGACGTGATGCAGCACAGCAGAGCTTGTCCCCACACTCATGGGCGAGCGTCTCACTAAGCTCGGCAAACGGCACTGGCGGTAAACTGGTACCGGTTAGTGTTTCGGGACCTTAACGGAACCGCAGTACCGCCTTGTAATGATTCCAGTCGGCATTCGGTACCAGTACCGAGTACAGAATAAAATCGATACCACTCGGCACTCGGTATCGGTACCGAATGCCGACTGGAATCATTACAAAGCGGTACTGCCGTTCCGTTAAGGTCCCGGAACACTAAACGGTACCGGGTACCAGTTTACCGCCAGTGCCGGTTGCGAGAGCTTAGTGAGACGATCGCCTGGAGTGTGGGGACAAGTTACGCCTTGCTGTTCTGAGTCACACGGTCTGTCCGCCATTTTGTCTTCTGTTGTTGTTTTCATTCTTCCTCTCGCCTCCATTATTTCATTTACTTATCTGTTAGATAATTCTTCATGTCCGATTCTTTTTTTAGAGGTTTGGTAATATATACTGTTATTGTTATTAGACTATGAGTCCATCCATAATAACTATATAAATATGCCATTTTTTATCGAAAAAAT
The DNA here is from genome assembly GCF_024679095.1 of Eriocheir sinensis. NCBI lineage: Eukaryota > Metazoa > Arthropoda > Malacostraca > Decapoda > Varunidae > Eriocheir > Eriocheir sinensis. The sequence goes on from NW_026111659.1 coordinate 415,221, forward strand.
AAATATTCACTTCATGCAGGAGAGACAGAAAATTATATGGAATTACATAGATAACCAGACCACACAGGCCCTAAGGCCCAAACTAGGTGGTCTGTCCTAAACCTAAGTGACATTTGTTATGCGGCCACCATGACGTTGAAACTGACCTAGTGAACATTGAGATGGAAGAGATAGCGGTCAAGATTATTCTTAAACGATGCAATCGAGTTACACTGTACCACTGATGGTGGTAATCTGTTCCAATCTCGAACGACAGCATTAGTGAAGAAGAATTAACAAGTTCCTCTTTTGGAGAGCAAGTTTGATTTCATTATTAAACCACGTAGGATTTTTAACTTTTCGACGCTTGTCACAAGATTGCACAAATTTATTTTGTTCAGTTAGTAATCGAGTTCTAAAGTCTTGCCAAGATTCTTCGACGTCGATGTTGGATGCTAATTGAAAGTTCGTTAATGGCTGTCTTATTCTTTCAAAATCCGCTCTTTAAAATTCGAACCAATATCTTATTCTCTGCAATCCTTGTTTGAGCTCTTATGTCGAGACGCACCAGTCTATGATCGCATGATCCGAGGTGTTCGCCAACGCTAACATTGAGTTACTAATACAAGATCAATAATATTATTATCGCGCGTTGGTTCACTAACCATTTGGCTAAGGCAGTTATTTTCAACGAAGTCCCGCATCCTGTGTGATTCCCCTCGATCGCGTGAGTGTCTGCCAGTCTATATGCGGTAGATTAAAATCCCCAAAATCAATGCATCACCGTTTCTGGAGTTCTTTGCAAAACGGTTTACATTATTTCATCATCCTCGCGTGATTGGCCTGGAGGCCTATAAGTGACGGATATGTTGATTTTAAATTGATCGGTATTTGTACTCACGCTCACGTGTTCTACATTACTGGCCTTTGGTGTTTTATCAACGGGCTGTAAGCTACTTTTGACGTAAAGAGCCACTACTCCACCTTTACGATTAACTCGGTCTTTATTGAAAAATATAAAGTTATCTATATTATATTCAGAAATTAAGTCATTATTAGCGGTGTCAATAAATGTTTCAGTTACGGCAATTACATCAAAGTCCTCTGTTTTAGTTAGGCACTGCAATTCATCGATCTTATTTCTTAAGCTTCGAGCGTGAAAGCTAAGAACCCTTAAATTGCCTTTTGTTATAACTCGAGAAACGGAGGAGTTGTTAGTTGTTTTACGATTTACTGAAGTGTTGGCCGCATGACAACTATTTATATTTAAGTGGACGGGGTGAACGCGTGACTCGTTTTTGCTCTAAAGCCTCGAACAGCGCCGTGAAGCAGCCTCCCAAATGTTGCCGCTCCGACTGCAGACAAATGGAGTCCATCTTTCTGAATTAGACTCCTCAGGTCATAAAATTGATCCCAAAAGTTTACGTAGCCGACGTCCATTTCCCTGCAAAGAGTTTGAAGTCTGTTATTTACGCAAAAGGACTTACTGTAAAAGACCGAAGCAGCCGACATTCTGGGGAGAACACCTGAAATGATAACATTATTTGACTTAGTGTTGTATTGCTGGATAAGTCTACGGTACTTTTCCAGCAGTTCCTCAGACCGGACATTGCAGACATCATTGGTACCTGTGTGAATAACAAACAGTGAGTCATTAGTAGCCTGGGGGGAGATCTCCTCAAGAGCAGCTGTTACATCGTCGATCCCAGCACCAGGATAGCAATAGTTCCGTCTTCGACGAGGAACTCTGCCGCAAAATTCAACGACCTGCTGGCGAATCAATCTCCTGCTCGTCCTCCTCCTCCAGAATGGCAAACCTATTGATGCAATAAATGGGATAAATTGCTTGTCTGGCTGATTTGGCTCCTCCCTTCACGACGGTGAAGCCATCATGGGTAGTGCCACTGCCATCCTACAGCTGCGTGGTGTTGTCCGCTTGTGTCGACGGTACTGCTGAAAGAAAGGGGGCGGTGGGAGAAGGGTTAGGCACCACAGCAACGTTAGCCTGGATGAATTCCTGCACGGAGGCAACAATGCAAGAAAGCTCTATTATTTTATTCTGACCTGCTTCCATCTTCTCTTCTGGCCCCTTCAGTCTTGTCTCGAGAAGCTGTCTGGTGAGACACAGTCGACAACAGAACGCCCTGTAAAAAAGTGAGCTGAAAACCTTCCGCTACAAGTACTGCACTTCTTTAGCGCCATCTTAGCTGAAAGTGATTATTAATTGCCTGAAATGAAAGAGAGAAAAACACAGAGTGAAGGGGATTAGGAAAGGAGGTGAGGTGAGGTGGGTGGAAGAGGGGTTTAGGGGAAAGGGTGTGAGTTGAGGAGAGAAGGGCAGGGGAAAGGAGGTGAGGTGAGGAAGAGGGGATTAGGGAAAGGAGGTGAGGGAGGTGAGTGAGAGGAGGGTTAGGAAAGGAGGTGAGGTGAGGTGGGTGAAGGGGTGGGTGAAAAGCATGAGGTGAGGTGAGTGAGGGAGTTAGGGAAAATATGTGATGAAGCGAGGTGAGTGAGAAGTGGGGCTAGAAGGGTTAATCATCTAGGGATTTAAAGAGAGTGAGGTGGAGGTGAGAGGAGGGCTAGGTAGTTCAAATTAGAGGTGAGGTGTCGGCAAGCACAACACAAAAACACTCCGGAAACAAATAAAAACACTCGAAACACACGAAAAAACACTCAGAAACTCACGCAAAAACATTCGGAAATACCCAACACATCCAAATCAACACGCAAAACACCATACACAACAAATCACCCAGAAGCGCGACACAGCAAAGCACGTCCATCCCCGCCGACGAGAGGAGAGAAACACACAGGCAACCACATGCAGATACACTCACATCAACAACAAACGAACACACACGAAACACGTGTCGGCAAATCACAGGCAACACTACTATAGTTCATAAGCATAATCACACAAGCACACGTGGATGCAAACGTAAACTCAGAGAGCACAACGAAAACGCAGGGTTGACAAGGCGTGTAAGGTGCGGGTAAGGTAGGGCTGTAGACCGTAGCGGGGAGGTCACGTCCGTCTCTGAGGAGAGGTCAGGAGTGAATGGAGAGAGGTCAGGAGTGAATGGAGAGAGGTCAGGAGAGAGAGAGAGAGAGAGAGAGAGAGAGAGAGAGAGAGAGAGAGAGAGAGAGAGAGAGAGAGAGAGAGAGAGAGAATATCCATATCTCCGAGATATCTTAAGCAGTATCGGTACCGGTACCGAGCAGTCCGGTACTGTACCGTATAGCTGGTAACGTTAGTACCGGTACCTCGGTACCGGTACCTGGCCACCCTAATTATTGCTGTTGCGGTCTTGCTGGCAGTACGGCGGGTGTGGCTGCCGCGGCCGGCATGTGCCGGACCGGCAAAATCGTTCGTCTGAAAGGGCCTTACCTGTCGCTACCAGCCGTACTGAACTGCGATTAATCATATTTTTTAATGCCCGTTACATAGACCTTGTAAATTTTGCCGAGTCTGTTAACTTGGCAGTGATAGCCCGAAATTGTGGTTGGTTGCACCGTAATTAGTGATGATTTTAATGCGCCTTTTACTTAGTGCTGAGTCGTCCAGTTAGTGATGTGACGTGCATTGATTAGTGCTGTGAGGACTCACTGAATCATCAACTGTATCGTCAAAATCCCGGTTTGCTTCTTCTTCTGTGTAATCTAACAGGGGACGCACGTGTGTTCTGGCAGTTCCGAGCGGATGTTATGTTTTATCTGTCCTTGTATCTATCATTCGGTAGATATTTGTTTGAATCCCTCATTTTTTACACAATCGCACACCAACACACATCGAAATACACCGAGCATCTCTTTGTATAAATTAGTGATTTAAACATTGTATCCTTAGTCATGCAAACGCAGCCCAACCTAAAAAAGCGGAAAGACTAACCCTATAGGGAAGAAGTAGAAATTTTAGGCCTCAGACACTAAGTGTACCCGCATCAATACATTATATTCGAATCTCACGTACTAAAACGACGTTTAATCAAAAATATTATTTGTCATTATCGTACTACAGTACAAATGTTTAGAAAAATAACTTGGTTACTATCAACAAATAGATGAATAAATAAGGAACAGCAAAACTAACTATTGGCAGCACAACGACCCTCCAAGGCACCAACTATTTCTCCGCTTGACGCTTTTCCCCAACAACTACCTGGACGCGGGTGCGTTCATCTACTTGGTCTCAACAAAGTATTCGTACAGTCCATCATTTCATACAGCTAGTAAAATCTATAAAACATAGCGCCTTTCTTTGAATGTCATCACACACACACACAGTCATCACGGAGACCAGGTCCTGAACTGTCACTCCCAAGGAAACCTTCATGTGTTGGGGGCATACGTCGTGGGTCCATCGGGGATCTATATATGGTAGCTGACATGAAAACAAACAAACAAACACTATAACATAATATAGTGTCAGCACTAGCAAGTATGTAGCACGCGTTCAGTACCAAACTACAGTCCATCGACTCTAACTTGAGTCATGTGGTTTGGCCTGGGAACTCCTTTTACGCCATAGATCAGTAATGACCTGTATGGCGATCTGTCTCACTGTTAGTCTGGTACGTTATCTATTTATGGAATGTATATACATTCATAATACGAATACATGTTGTTGCTGAATGGCCTGGGATTAGAGAGAGAAAGACACGACCAGTAAACCTCTCCATATCACTTAAGTAACGTGGCTTATGCGACGTTGCCGCCTGACGGACCCTTGGCAACAGGCGCCGGTCGCACCATTCAGCATTACGCCACAATGGACAACTCAAGTAGATCTCACTCTCGCGCTCTGCACAGCCATACAAAAAAGAGAGAGAGAGAGAGAGAGAGAGAGAGAGAGAGAGAGAGAGAGAGAGAGAGAGAGAGAGAGAGAGGTAGCGACCCCCTGAGTAGAGTAATGGAGGATAGGCACCTGGGTGCGGTCTCGTGGGAATCCTCGAGTCGCGCCCAAGGCCTCAAGTTATAATCAATAGACTATAGCCCCATAGTATGTC